>NC_056745.1:1376217356-1376319856 GCF_019279795.1 Protopterus annectens | reverse complement strand
CCATTTGGGACTCTATCAATACCAGAACTGAGCCACAGAGCCTGGAAAGGTTGCCTCCAACAAGACCTTTTGGCAATATGCAATCTTTCAAGTGCATCAGACCAATACAGATTAAAATGTATGATCATCCAACTGACTGCAAAAGCGTCTTCATATTACTCTGCCCTTTGACTAGGAAAGCTATTTCTCTGAATGTACTCTGAACCCACCTTGAAGCAGGTGCCTCACCTGTTATGACTGTCTTATGGAAAGGAAACAAGAATGTGTTTTATGTTAAACAAAATACTTATATTTGTGCTACTCAGTCCTGGGTCCTCTCCTGTTTGGTATCAACTTCTCTGAAGTACAGGCTAACACAGAAGGTCTTTGGCTAACTAAATTCGCAGATGACTACAAACTAGGAGCCATAATTGAAACTCCCAACGATGTGGACATCCTACAAAAGGGCCTCACTGAGACAGATGCCTGGTGTCAAAGACATGGTCTCAAGCTCAATGCCAAAAAGTGCATTGTCATCCCTTTGGTAAAAATTCTGTACCCATGAACTACCACATAGGCGGTAGTCTACTTAACACCGAAAGTGTGATAAGAGACCTTGGGACACAGGTGGACAGTAGTCTCTCCTTTGATAATCACATTGCCAAAGTGGTCAGGAAATCCTTCTATGTGGCACACCTCATCACAAAAGGTTTCTCATCCAGAAAAAAAGAGGTAATTGTTCCCCTCTACTCATCACTCATTAGACCCATTATAGAGTACAACGTCCCTTTTGGTATGTACCTCACAAGACATCTACAACAACTGAAAAGGCCGCAAAAATACCTCACAAAGAGTATTACTGGCCTCAAACAGATGCCTTACGCAGACCATCTCAAAAAACTCCAGCTTTACTCCGTCGCATATCGCCTACTCAGAGGTGATCTCTGCCTAACATACAAAGCTATGTCAAACCCAGAGTTGTTGGACATGCTCCACTTAAAGAAATCACAATCCCTCCGAGCTACACGCTCAAGGGACCTAAACCTTGTCACCACAATAAACAGAACATGCTGGAGGGATAGATTCCTGTCCTAGAGATTTCCCATACTCTAGAACAGACTACCTATCTATGTCAAACAGAGCTCCTCATTAGCACTCTTCAAGAAAAATCTTGATGATTGGATCATTTCTGTGGTTCTGCTTGACAGGGGCACAGGAAAATAATTTTCTTGGGTGGCGAAAGCCAGGGTACATTTTTGGCTAGGCTTGTATAGGCCCTAGGGCCAATAGCCTAGTACCTACCTATGAACCTATGAATCTATGATACATAGTTTTCAGAACTGCTGCAACATCCTTCAAAGAATTACCTGGCTCCCTATCTCCTATGCAGCGTCCTCGGAGACGTTCAAGCTATGCCTCTTTTTTTCCTAGATGTCAGTCCTCTGTCAGCAAGTAAATTAACTTATACAAGTAACATCTTCATAAAATTCGCAAGATAGCCTCACTGTACAGAGAAAAGCTGTCAACAGATGAAAATCATTTTATATTGCTATCTCAGAGAATCACTTTGTTTCAAGGTGAGATAAGGAACTCACTTTGTCTTGCACATAGAACTCCTCTTAGTACTCAAGATTGCTTCACAAAAGTTTTATTTGGATTTTCCTATCTATCTATCTATCTATCTATCTATCTATCTATCTATCTATCCATCTATCTATCCATCTATCACCTATTTATTTATCTGTCTACCATCTATCTATATATCTATCATGTATCTATCTTCTAGCATCTATCTATGTATCTGCCTATCTATTTACTTGTCTATCTATCTCTCTGTCTATTTGTCTAACTTTTATTTTGATCATGTAGGTGCACTAGATATCATGAACCCTCTTCAATCTTTAATAAAAACATATTTAATTAAATCATATTAAAATATACTGAAAGTAATCACAGCATTTTAGTGTGAAGTGTACATCTTCCTTGTCAGTGTTTTAGTAATGTCAGTGAAATTGGATTGTATGTTGAGTAATTTGAATGTGCTTACTCTTGATATTGGATTATGAGAATTGACCACTTGCTGTTTATGCAGAAATTGTGGCCTTTACGATGAGTGTGATAAGAGGTATAAGAATTGGCAGAGCCAGTTTAAATGGCTGGAAAGTGAACTGGCTAAGTTGAGGACAGCAGCAGATATTCTTGTAGTGCAGGAGGACAGTTTGAAATACTGTACTCAAAGAGAAAAATGTTGACATAGCACCGGCCTCTAGAAAGGGAGAGAAGGACAGGATGCCATATAGTTTCTAAAAGACTGGGTGTGATCTCTCACGAGTGGTACAAATGGACTCGATTGTTACATAGGTCTTGCTTACAGACCAGTGAGACAAACAGCATTACAGGACAAGCCACTATTTAATTGTTAAATGCCTGTCTTTCTGACTCAAAGAGTGATTAATAAGAGAAGACGCTTTGAAGCATGGCTTGAATATGGCAGGTTGCTAAGTACCACACCAGAATAGGTCCCTGCACGTAGGTAAATGCACGGCTCCAAAAAACTGCAAAGTATCCAAACAAAAATGAGCCAGCAACTGTAAGCTGTAGAATATATCAAAATATATTTATTAAGTTACATATAAAGAACAAAAATAACAGACCGGTTTCGGCTAGAACAATTTCTTAGCCTTCATCAGTGTTGAAAACAGAATAATTCATTTGTTCCTTTTAAACAAAAATACAAATTGATCACATACCATGATTGGTTGACTCATAAATATTCATTTAGCCCGGGTGGAAAAAGTCCACCCAGTTTAATGATCCATTTTTTCTCTTTTGCATCCAGTATAGAGTGCCATCCTCCTTTTTTGGATCTGTCACCCAATATTCTATCAATAATCATAAAGTTAAAGGAAGCAAAAGAGAAAAAATGATATATTCTACAGCTTAAAGCTGCTGGCTCATTTTTGTTTGGATACTTTGCAATTTTTGGAGCCGTGCATTTACCTACGTGCAGGGACCTATTCTGGTGTGGCACATTTCCTGCCTTGCTGTGGGTCTGTGGCTTGCTGTATGTTCAGGTCATGCTGGCCTGATTCACAGTGTTTGGATTTATAATACAACATCTACAATCTCAGATTACTACTTTTATTATCCATTATTTTAATTATGAACATCAACTGAGACCATCCTATATTGTGGACAAGAAGCTGTTGGGGGATTTCATTGTTTTTTTCCACTTGCGAGGTTGCTGACAGTCTGCTTAAATATATGGCAATCTGGGGCCTACGCCAACGTGATATAGCTTTTGTGTTTCAACAGTGCTGTACATTATGAGGACTATCCTATGGTTTGTAACACTCTTTGCAGCATATACTGGGGTTTACTAAACCTTGTTCTTATTTTTCTATGCTGTGTTGAGGGTCTATATGATGTACTCATGCAGCTGTGATGGTTGGCACGGTCATTGGTTTTTATCCTTGGCTGATACAAAGTCCTGTAGTTAGAAGCTGGCAGAGGCATCCATTGTTTCATTTCCTTTTAATGTTTCTTGTCCAGCAAATCATTGAACTTATTATCCATTAGCTAGATAAGCTCTTCTATTGCAATACAGGAAGTTTGTGCAAACAGCTCCTGTTACAAGGTCAACTGAATGTCCTACATTGGCAACATTTTTTCTTGTATTACATTTCAGTCTGATGTTTCCTTTTCTTTTATTGCATTGTAATTAAGGTTGGACATTTATTTTAATATTTCCCATATGTCTTGCATTTGTTGTTACTTGATGATGGGAATATCTTTTATGGGGACGGGGGGGGGGGGGTGTTAATACTCTTGCTGGTGTTTTGTTTAATTCATGGATTGTGTATATTTGTCTTACAAGGGAAATTGTGTGATCTTTTCCTGTTCTTTTTACTTCTATTTTTATTATGGTAAACTTGTTTTTTATAGTGGGGAAACTAGGTGGGGACTTAGAGCATTTAAAAATATGTACATAGGTGTATTGGGTTATATATCTTTAGAGTTTAGAGAATTATACTGGAGAAATGGTTAAAGTACTTTAATCATAGGGAGAGCATTGTATTCTAACTTTCATTGGGTTACTTCACCACTTAGTTATTAGTAGTAATTTGACTAAGGAAATGGAGAAAGCGCATACTTATGTGTTGCTTTTGTCATGGGCAGGTGATGCATAGAGCCTGTGCTGGGGCTGTTTGATTGGTGTATTTTATATGAGTTTCTAGCGAAAAGTTTTTAGTGAGAGGCTGGAATCCTCTTTGGTTTCCCAGAAGGCAGTGACAGTTTGATGGCAGTAGTTGTTGGTAGTAGTTGTAGAAGGAGGTAGGGCTGTGGGTGCAGCTTAAATGCCTTTTGGGTAAATGTATGATTCTGTTTTGGTGATGTAGGTTTGGAGCACTGGTGCAGCCAGAAAATTCCATTTTGTACTCACAAACTCTGTTTGCTGCCCCCCCCATTCCACCTGGTATCTAAAAAATGGCCACATCTTTAAAAATGTTGCCCCCCAGCAGTTAATAAATGTACACATCATTTCCACTGGTCCTCTCTAAAACTATTAAAGATATTGTTTTTATATTACCAATCATCTCTATAAGCAAATTACATACCTGTTATTAGAGGGATCACTTTAGATGGTCACAGACATAATGCAGCCTGAAATGCAACAATGTTTTGGAGTGCTGCAAAGAAAAAATGTACTCTGTAGAGTACAAAGAGTATGCCTGGCTACACCCTTGGTTTGGAGGGGTATCTTGCTCTTAGCTGTTATAATGACAAAGACTGATTGTAGCAGTAATAAGCATAGGAAGCTTTGGGTGGCCAGCCCATAGATCTACCTTGTAAAGTTCCAGAGGAGCTGAAGAGAGGTTCAGAGGTACAGTATGAAGGATGGCCATACAGGCTTTGAAAATCATTACTTGGGAATCAGTTGTACCTTAATCACCTTATCATGTCAGAATGAGTGTAAAGTTAGTTAAAGAAGGGTAGGTTTAGCTATATTGCATAAGCTGAAGTTGAGGAAAATAGAGGTGGGAAATGTATAGCAGAAGAGATTTTGATTTTTGGAAATGCAATGTGTTGAAAAGCAAAATAATTGTTAAGGATTTTATTTAGGAATGCTCTGGAGGGATATAAAATGCTTTGGTGTAACTGGAGATGGGTAATGGGAAGATGAGTGTGGGAAGGGAATAGATGTAGTGATTGTTTCATATTGTAGGCTTACTGTTGATTAAGAGGGGGTTCTAGCCTAGACTATGTTGAGACAGATGACAGAATTGTTGTGTGAATAGACTATAAATTAGTTACTGTTCTAAGGTTGGATAGACTTTGGAGAGTGGTCAAGTATCATATTGAAAGTCAATGGAACTGTGTAGGGAGACAGAGGAATTAGAAATGTTGAATATTTGGAGATCTTTGTAAGAAATGAACAAGTAACATATTTTAGCAAGATGAGAAAATGCAGAATAATTGCTTGGATTGTCTTTTTAATTAATTTTTAGACAACAGGGGAACAAATGGAACCGAGCTTTTGGAGACGAGAATTTTAGACAATGTTATGGTCACAATGGGGTGGAAGGTAGTAGGGCATGCTCAGAAAAAGAGTTGGAAACTAGGTTTCTGAGGGTAACTGTAGAGTTTTCAGTTCTTAAAAGATAATGTATGGAAGGTGATGGGAAAATAGGCTGTCTGATGGAGTACCTCCGGGTCACTTCGCTCCCCTACCATGCCCCCCATATCCCACCCTCCCCCAGTGCTTCTACTCTTGAGCACTAGGCTGACACTCCCTCACTCTATCCATCCAATTAGACATACTTCCTGCTATCCTGTTTCCTCCTCGTAGACCTATAACATGCTTGTGCTTCACCTATCACTTCGTACCACACTCATAGGTTCATAGGTTCATAGGTTGGTACTAGGCTATCAGCTCTAGGGCCTTTACAAGCCTAGCCAAACAACTCCCCAGATATTTCTTCCCACAATATTTGCCTCCCTGGACCTCTGTCTAGCAGGGTGACTGACATGATCCCCGGGGTGAATTTCCTATCTCCCATCCAATTGTCAAGGTTCCTTTTGAAGAGGGCCAAGGAGGCACTCTGCTTGACATGTATGGGCAGTCTATTCCAGAGTATGGGGAGTCTCTGGGTCAGGAACCTATCCCTCCAGAATGTTTTGTTCATTGTGATGACAAAGTTTAGATCCCTGGAGTGTGTGGCTCTGAGGGATTGGGATTTCTTTAAGTGGAGCATGTCCAACAACTCAGGGTTTGACATGGCCTTGTATGTTAAGCAGAGATTGCCTCTGAGTAGACGATATGCCACAGAGTATAACTGGAGTTTTTTTAGATGGTCAGCATACGGCATCTGCTTTAGGCCTATGATTCTTTTAGTGAGGTATTTCTGTGGCCTTTCTAGCTGTTGCAGATGTCTTGTGAGGTACATACCAAATGGGGTGTTGTACTCTATAATGGGTCTAAAGAGGAATGAGTACAGTGGGACAATAACCTCCTTTTTTCTGGATGAAAAGCCCTTAGTGATGAGCTGTGCCACATAGAAGGATTTCCTGACTGTAATGGTGATGTGGTTATCGAAGGTGAGACCACTGTCCACCTGTGTCCCTAAGTTTATCATCACACTTTCAGTGTTTAGTGTACTGCCACCTATGTAGTAATTCATGGGTATATGTTTTTTCCCAAAGGGGATAACTATACATTTATTGGCATTAAGCTTGAGCCCATGGCTCTGGCACCAAGCATCTGTTTCTGTAAGGCCCTTTTGTAGAATATCCACATCATTTGGGGATTCAATAATGGCTCCCAGTTTGCAGTCATCTGTGAACTTTGTTAGACAGAATCCCTTAGTGTTGGCCTGTACTTCAGAGAAGTAGAGGTCAAACAAGAGCGGTACCAGGAGTGGTCCTCATGACTTATCACCACAACACATTCCAGACACCCACTTTTCATCACACCACAAACCCGCCTTACCATACTACTCCATGTACATATCTCACCATCAGTCCTACACTTGTCAATATTACTAGCCTCCAATATTTTTCATTTAAATTAATACCTACTAAAGATATTCACTATAATCCTCAGTTATTCAACAATGAGCTTATCAAATGATTGAAACTACTTACCAACATTGCCTCTAGGCTACTGCTTAGTGCTGACATCCACCCAAACCTGGACCACTCTCAGATAACACCAACCCAACTAATCACTTTAGTCTCAACACCCTCACACATTCAATCCTAAACAGAAAAAAAATCAGACCTATTGCTAATGAACATTAATATTAGAAGTATAGCAAACAAATTGGACATCCTCCATGCCACTCTAGCTACATCCTCCCCAAACATAGTCATAATCACTGAACATGGTTAAAACCAAGTACAAAAGATAATGAAATACCCCAGGTTACTCCATACTACGGGTGGATAGACTCAACAAAAGAGGAGGTGGAGTTGCTGTCCTCTTTAAAGACCATCTCACTTTAACTTTCCTTGAATGCAAAACCCCACAACTGGATAGTGCAGAAATCATCTATACTACACTAACCATAAATTCAAGGAAAAACACAATATAATTGGCTGCTATATCCCACCTGGAAATAATGTCCCAGTTATAGAATGTCTATTGCACTAGGCAAGTAGTTAGGAGACATTCATAATGGGTGATTTTAATTTAGACTGGTTTGCACCCTTAGTCAGGAGACATTCATACTGGGTGATTTTAATTTAGACTGGTTTGTACCCTTAGTCAGGAGACATTCATACTGGGTGATTTTAATTTAGACTGGTTTGCACCCTTAGTCAGGAGACTTTCATACTGGGTGATTTTGATTTAGACTGGTTTGTACCCTTAGTAAGGAGACTTTCATACTGGGTGATTTTAATTTAGATTGCTTTGTACCCTTATGCAGGAGATATTCATACTGGGGAATTTTAATTTAGACTGGTTTGTACCCTTAGTCAGGAGACATTCATACTGGGTGATTTTAATTTAGACTGGTTTGCACCCTTAGTCAGGAGACTTTCATACTGGGTGAGTTTAATTTAGACTGGTTTGCATGTGATACAGACCACCCTATCCATCACATAAACTTGCATGGTTTTACACAAACTATTCAATAATCCACCCGAATAGATAAAGCAAGTAAAAAGCAATCCACCTTGGATTGGATATTATTAAATAACTCCTCTCACTCATTCCAGTCAGGTTGCCTTCCACCAAAGCCTACTATGTTTAAGCAACTGAGAAAAAAACATAACTTTAATCTTGACAACTTCCTAGCTGACCTACAAAGGTGCAGTTGGACTCCACTCAAGTACCTTGACCTAGATGATGCAGCGAACCACTTTAATAAATCTTTCTTAGATATATTAAATGCACATGCCCCTGTTAGAACCATCAGAGTAAAATCAAACTATGCCCCCTGGCTAAGCAGAGACACTAGAGCCATTCTGAAAACTAGAGATAAAGTCTGGGAACTATGGCATAAGACTAATACAGTAGTTTCTAAACAACAGTGTCAAGAACTTAGAAATAAGGCAAAAAAAAAAAAATAAAACAGGATAAAATAAATTTATATCATAATATTCAAAACACATATAAAAAAAAACCCTCAAAAATTCTGGCCAGCTATAAACTCAGTCCTTCACCCAGGAAAATCTAGTACATCCACGCCAAACATCCACAAGTCCGATAGCATAGTAACAACCATTTTTAACAAACATTTTACTGAATCTATAATTGCCATTTCCAAACAGCAAACCCCTATTCCTGATACCAAACCAGCCAAGTCTACAACTAGCAGTGCCTCATTCTCTTTCTCCCCAGTTGCTATAGCCACTATAAAAAATCTACTACAGAAATTAAAACCTACTACACTTGCTGTAGAAAACTTACCCAGTGAATACCTCACAACTGCAGCTGAATCTACAGCCTTCCCAGTATCAATCCTTATAAATAGATCCATTCTGAAAACAAGGTCCCTCAACTGTGGAAAATTTCCCATGTAATCCCACTTCATAAAGGAGGACCTTCCACAAACTGACAAACTATCAGCCAATTCCTATTCTTTCACCTCTTTCTAAGCTACTCAAAAGGTGTATTCATCTCCAGGTCATGACATTCTTGCTAACAAATAACCTTCTCACAAACACTCAGCATGGGTTTCACCCATCACATAGTACCACTACAGCTCTCTTATCCTTCACTAATACCATAAACCATCACAGGAACAACAACCACTTTGTATCTGCCATCTTTCTACACCTATGAAAAGCTTCTGATATGATCTCCCATTCCAAAGTAATAGATGTACTAACTGAACTATCCTTCTCGCCATCTGCCACAGCTTGGTTTAATAACTATTTATCTGGCCATCAACAATCTGTTCTATGACAGGGTGACCTATCTCCATGCCTTCCTTTATCCACTGGTGTCCCCCAAGGATCTCTCTTGGACCCTCTCCTTTTTTCCCTCTTTACTAATAATCTACACACAGCTACTCCACATGGGTATATAATACCGTATGCAGATGATTCAACATTTATCTGTGACTAATAATCTACACACAACTACTCCACATGGTTCTATAATACAACATGCAGATGATTTAACACTTATCTGTGCTGCCACTTCTCTAACAGGTCTTCATTCTCAAAAACAGAAATCTTTCGCTTTTGTTGAAACATGGTTAGCTAATGCCCATCTAATCCTGAACCCAAACAAAACTAAATTATTACTCTTCCAACCTAACAAGACATCTATTTAATGCCCAACATTTAACATAATAGCCAAAGACAATACTATGATCTCCCTGACAACCCATACAAAGCTGTTTGGAGTGGAAATAGACAGTACCCTAAAATTTGATTTGCATGTCTCCCTAACTATAGAAAAGTCAATAAGAAACTTGGAAGTCTATATAGGCACAAAAGGTTCCTGACCACAATTGCCAAAATTGCATTAGCACAAACCCATCTGCCCTCCACTCTATTATATGCCTCTCCAATTTTAACTAATCTAAGGAAAACTGACTTATATAAGCTAGAAGCATGTTATAATAAAATTGCTAAGTTTGGATCTGACTGCCCATATAGAACACATCATTATGCAGCTCTAAGGATAATAGACTGGCTTGAGCTCCCAAACATTATTCTTTACAACCAACTCTCTCAAACTCACAAAATTGTAAAACAACCAACTAGAACCCCTGCCCTACAAAATCTCATCCTTCCTTACAGTTCCAGCAGACCACTTCACACTCACCATCTCCAAAGCCAACAACACTGCAGGAGAATCTTTATTTTCCAACTAGATATCTCGTATATGGAATTCCCTTCCTAATCCATTCTCTCTGTCTCATCCACTAACCACTTTAAGCCATCACTTAAAGCTTATCTAAAAATAAGTGGCTATGTTCCTGTACTATCCCCTCTTGAGTGCTCTGATACATCACAGTATATCCAAAACATACCCAACTTCTCCCCCGGTGTTTAATCATTTGTTCCTACCGACCTGTCTTAACCTTATATCTTGACATAGGTCATACCTACAAATAGTAGTAGCTATGTTCCAAGCCTAGGTTTTGTTGTTAAGATGTAACAGATTTGTATGTTCTTATGTATACTACATTTTGTTTACTTTATACTTTATTGATTATTGTAATGTGTGCATGAAAATTTACTGTTACTGATGGAGCTTTTCTCCCAGGGCCTCCAGTGATAAAATGCCTGTGTCTAGTCAGACTTTCCTGGTAAACAAATGTTAAATAAATAAAATAAATAATACTAGTGACTAGAATGGGACAGGATTAAGACAGTACAGCAGGAGATGACTATGGGATATAGGGGATGGTGAGGAGCAGACGGAGGAATTTTATTTAGGTCAAAGAGAGGGATTTATAAGAATTACAGCTGGGTGCAAAATGGCAGGTGGATGAGAAGGACATGCTTAACATTAGGCATTTGAACAAGGGTTTGTGGGAGATACTGTTATTACAGGGGGAGCTGCAGTTGTGTAGGGGAAGTACTAGGTAGTAAATGAAGAAGGAGTGGGACATAAGGCTGGTAATGAAAGATGAAAAAGATTAAAAATCAGAGGAATTAGGCTCAAACTATGGTATTTACATTGACTCAGGGTGGTCAATTACTGCTTAGTAAAGCCATTAGAAAGAAATATTATCTTTTTTTCATAGTCAATTGTTTAGAAGCTGAGTTATTTGTTGAGTGTTATGGTAAAATCTAGGGGGATTAATGAAAATGTTGTCTGGGCTGCAACTGGTTTCATGAAGAAGAAGGCAGCATGGCTGGTTGGGTTCCAGACAGATTATTATCAAATGATTGGACTACAGCTGCCTAAAATACTATATGGTTTGATGGTAGAATTCATGACGTGTACACAGGATGATCTCACTTTCTTTGAGAGAGGCTACTGTGACAGTGTTGCCTAAGGAGACGGGGACTCAGTAGATCTGGTTAACCTTTGCCCTGTTTTGGAGATACAGAGCTCTGAGTAGTAAGGGCTAGTTTTGAGAGGGTATCACTGCAGATAACTGAGAATGGATGGTTAGGTTTTATGAAAAGGTAACTTGGTGGTTGTCATATTTTATAGCTTGGATGAAGTTAAATGAGTGTGGAAAGGCAGGAATCATTCGCAAAGCAATGCAGGAACGTATCTGATTTGATGAGTTGGTAGATTTTGGTTAAAACATCCAAGTAGTAGGGGACAGGAATGTATAGTGAGGAATGAGAATACCATATGATGGCTCTTAATTGTGCATTTTGGTCAAAACAGAGACGTTGGAGAAGGTATATTTAGGGAGAGATACATAACAAGGGTGCCCACTATCAAGAGCTTTATTTGTTTATTTATTTTACTGTTATTGAAAGGCTGTCTTAGAGTTTGTGCTTTTGTGGGTAAGGTAAGATGTGTGTGTGTGCGTGTGTGTGTGTGTGTGTGTGCACGTGCACGTGCATGTGCGTGAGCGTGCTCGTGTGTGTGTGTGTGTGTATGTGTGTGTGTGTGTGTGTGTGTATGTGTGTGGGGGGGGGTGTTAGGAGTTGAATAGTATTAAGCTGTTTACAGAAGACTACATGATTTTTCTCCAGGATGTAAATGTCCTATTTACAGAGTTGTTAGACACTTTGAGAGATTTGGAAAGGAATATGGCTTGTGTTTTCACCCCCAGAATCTGATTTTTTATTAGAATGGGTGTGTAAGGAACCATTATCTTTTTGCTAATGGTAGATAAGTATTTACCACTTAAGTTTTGCTTTGCAGTCAAGGACATTTTAGACAAGAACTGGGCAGATTTTCACTATAGGATCTGTAGCATGTTGGATAAGTTGTCAGAGAGGAAGCTGCACACCAGATAATCCATGTTCATCTAATGCTGTGGGAGCTGGGGGACCTGGATAGGGAAAGATGGGAGTCTGTGGCAAACGTGACCTTGCCCATCCTGGAGAAGGGAGTCTGTTAGACTCACTGCAAAATCAGCATTAAGAAGCTGGTGAGCTCTATGCTGCAGGTGGTATACCAGTTAGCAAGGTGGTTATACTAGTTAGTAGGGTGGTTGCTCATGCATAGAAGTGGTCATGCATTTTCCAAAGGCAGAGAGTGCAGAGATGACAAAGGTTGCCTTAGGTTGGGGGTTAGAGCACAGTCCCCAGAAGCAGTATGATGTTGCACCAATGTCCTCAGTCTCCTCACCAGTCCTAGACATCAGTTAGGGTGAAATTGGTAGAGGCAAAGGCAGGTCTGTTAGAACTAACCAATGAGGAGAGGAGTTGGTGGCATGTGATGGTCATCTACAAGGAGGTGGGAGGTTGTTAGGAGAGGTATTGTCTTCAGGCGAAGGACTACAGTGGCTAGAATGATGAAATTGCTGTTAGTGTTGTATTTACTCCAACATGTGGTGATGAGTCATCTAGATAAGACATTGAAAGATATGTAGCTTTTATGTATTAGGTGCTCTTAGGTGAGGGGTGCAGACATAGGTTATGATTACATAAAGTGATGGATATTGGAAATTGCTGGATTTTAGGCACTGCACAGCAAATGTTAATCTTGCACAGCTGTTGAGAGGGTTGAAGAGGATTGGTTGCAATAATCTTGTAAACATTAGGGGAATGATGGTGGATCTGGAAGGTAGAACATGAAATGAGTAGATAGAACAGAGAAGCTGTGGGTGAAGAAGTGAATATAGATCAAGTAGAAGTTGAAATGAATAGATATTTGCTGAAGATGGAAACAGATGTCTTATGGCTGTGGAGAGAAAAAGGAATCAAAGTGGTGAGCATACCTCTCGACTGTTCAGATTTTCACTTAATGTCAAGATTTTTGCATCTAATTTTTGGTCTGTTCCTCTTAAAATCTGTGGTTTTCTGGCAAATCACTGAGTAGTGAAGTCACTAAATAATAGCATGCATTTAAGTTTCAGAGTTCATATCCTTCAGAAAATGCATGTTGTCAAAAATTCTGTTATTCCAACAACTTTCTAAGTTTATAAGAACAATATTTAAAATCTGTCCCTATTTTTAGGCCTTTGTTCCCCCATTATTTTAAGCTTTGTCCAGATTTCTTATACCACAAAGTTGAAAACTATGGTAGTGAGGGATCTGATGAAGAGTGGAAGAGGAAGGTCGTACTAAGTTTTCAGGAGGCATAAAATTTCAAACCTGGGTAAGAATTAATTGTTGTTAAGTGCTGTTAATACTGTGGTTCAGAAAATGATAAACACTGTTTGTTTTTTGAATGGAGTGGGGAGCTGAGGTGGCTAAGCATGAGTTGGATAAAGAAATGTGTATTCCAGAATAGTACTTAATGTTGGGAAGAAGGATGGGTGGTGACACCTAAGCTCAAGAAAATTGGGCAGATATGATATGCACATGTGCTTGTTACATCAGTGGTACCAGCTCCTACAGGTACCACTGATCTGCACATGTGCTTGTTACATCAGTGGTACCAGCTCCTACAGGTACCACTGATCTGCACATGTGATTGTCACATCAGTGGTACCATTTCCTACAGGTACTACTGATCTGCACATGTGCTTGTTACACCAGTGGTACCAGCTCTTACAGGTACTATTGATCTGCCTACATGCATGTTATATCAGAGGTATCAGCTCCTACAGGCATTACATACAGCCTCTGGTTGAACTCATGTCACTTGCAACACAGATGGAGTTTTATTCCTCTATGCCTCAGAGCTGGCTTACATCCTTTCATTATCTTAAAGTAAAATTGGGCATGAGTAGCAGTGCCCCCTGGCATTATGTTCCTGCCCTGTATACCCTAGGAAGGTCAGAGTTTGGAGAATTTGTAATGTTCTGTCCATACCCATTACATAGAATAATTAAAGAATGGCAGAGGTACTGCTCATAAGGTGGTATTTACAGCATCTGCCTCTTACAATCTACTCCTTAAACCTGATCCTGTTAAGGCCCAGGTATTCAGAGCACATTCGGTTTTGAAGATTAAAGATCATTCTTCCACCCCCATAGCAGAGTATATACATTCATACAGTGGTAAAGTTAAAGGCTAGTTCCTATGCCTGTGACTTTTTTTTATATTGGATATTAGTCTCCCCACTATAGCTATGTAGAAGAATTTCCTCACCACCAGTAATAACAGTCATGTTCTCCAGGAAACAAAGCCACATTGCTGCACAAGTTTTGGGACTGCTCACAGGTAAAAATAGTACAAGAGCATGTAAGAAGCATCATGAATAGATTGCTAGTCCTTGGGTGTCATTGTGACCCAGGATTAATCCTCATGACATCATACTCCAGACTGATGTCTGCATCATAACAGACTAAACTGTGGTTGCTCCAACACTCAGTCATTACAAAAGGTTACATATTGCAAGTTCATGGAAACTGTCCTCCAATTTAAATAATTTACAACTCATTAAAATGAAGATAAAGATTACCTGTAAAGTACAGTAAGAAAAGTAGTGTGCCAGAAGAGATTATATAAAGGCAAAACCTGAGTGCAAATGATAAAACAATGCAAATGATGTCCATCACGTCTGTATAATGGAGTTTTTGTCCAATGTCTCCACTGAAAACGGGTACTGCTCAGTTGGACTATCCCAATAAACAAATGCCAATCAATAAATAAATGTACTTCTGACAGAACCTTCTACCAGCATCTCATGAGATAAGCTGCTGAGTTTCTTAATAGATTCATAGATTCATAGGTGTGTACTAGGCTAATGTCCCCGGAGCCTTTACAAGCCTAGCCCATAGAAGTGCCCTGGCATCATGCCACCCGATGTTAGTTCCCAGTACCTCTATCAAGCAGAGCCACTGAAGTGATCCCTGGGATGAACTTTCTATTTCCCATCCACTCATCAAGATTTGTCTTGAAGAAGAAGGCCAGTGAGGTGCTCTGCTTGACATGTATGGGAAGTTATTCCAGAGGATGGGCAGTCTCTGGGTTATGAACCTGTCCCTCCAGCATGTTCTGTTGATTGTGGTAATCAGGTTGAGGTCTCTGGAGCATGCGGTGTGGAGGGATTGGGATTTCTTTAGATGTAGCATTTCTAACAGGGCTGGGTCAGACATGGCTTTGTATGTCAAGCAGAGATCGCCTCTTAGTAGATGATATGAGACCGAGAATAGTTGGAGTTTTTTGAGTTTGTCCATGTAGGACATGTTTAAGGCCTAGGATCCTCTTTGTGAGGTACTTTTGTGGCCTTTCCAGCTGTTGCATGTGTCTAGGGAGCTAGGGAGGTACATGCCTAAGGAGCATTATACTCGATGACTGGCCTAATGAGGGAAGAATAATGAGAGATGATGACCTCTTTTCTTGCTGGGATGCACAACCCTTGGTAATGAGATGTCCCACATAGAAGTACTTTCTGACCACAGTGGCAATGTGGTAATCGAAGGAGAGGTTGCTGTCAACCTGTGCCCTCAGATCTCTTAGGATGCCTTCAGTGGTCAGTGGGCTCCCATCGATGTGGTAATTAGTGGGAACTGAATTTTTCCCAAAGGGGATTACGACTCATTTTTTGGTATTAAGCTTAAGGCCATGGTTTCAACACCAGTCATTGGTCTAAGTGAGGTCTTTCTGTAGGATATCTACATCACTTGGAGAGTTAATAATGGCTCTCCGCTTTTAGTCATCTGCAAACTTGGTCAGCCAGAGTCCCTCTGTGTTGGCCTGGACTTGTGAGAAGTAGATGCCAAACCAGAGGGGACCCAGGACCGATCCCTGTGGGACTCCACTCATGCCTGGTCAGCAGTCTGACTTGGAGTCCACTACTTTCACACTGTGGGTTCTATCTGTGAGCAAATTTGCAACCCACAAATGCCTAGTTTGGTGAGTTTATAAATAATTCCTGAGTGGGAAATTGTATCAAAGGCCTTGGCCCGATCAAGGTAGGTAAGAACTGCCTTGCCCTTATCCACAGCTCTGGTGACTGGCTCAAAGAAACAACTCCGCATGGCTAATCAGGACCTGAAACCAGTAGCAATGATAATCCACTTTAAAATCAATGTAGCGATAGCCAAATGAGTCTAAAAGCAGTAGTCTTTATTAAAACACAAATAACCAAGCGCTTTCACCTGAGTATTACCGGCTATCGCTACATTGATTTTAAAGTGGATTATCATTGCTGCTGGCTTCGGGTCCTGATTAGCTGTGCGGAGTTGTTTTTTTGTTTTTTTACACATCCTTTTATGTTTACTGGCTCAAAGAAGCCAACCAGGTTGAGCAAGCATGATCTACCCTTCACAAAACCAAATTGCATGGGATCTAGATTTTGGAGATTCCCTGTATCCTTGTTAATTAGGTCCAAGATGATGCGCTCCAAAGCCTTACATATCAGACTCGTCAAGCTAATGGGGTGATAATTCCCTGGGTTTGCAGTCATTCCCCCTTTATGGAGAGGGATGACTTTAGCAGTGTAGGGACAAAGCCTGAGGTGAGGCTGTGATTGAGCAGGGCACACAAATGTGGTGCCATTCACTTTGTAGTTCATGTAGAACACATCCAGGGATATTGTGGTGTCCCATGGAAGCTGTATTCTTGGCCTTGGACAATGCAGCTTTAATCTGTGCTGCAGTAATGCTGGGTGCCTGGCATTCTTCTGATATTGTGATTGGTCCTTTGGGGGGAGAGAGGGGTAAAGTTGGCACTGATTCTGTCGGCCATTATGTTGGCAATATCTGTTGGCTCAGTATAGGAGGTACCATTGTGCGGCAACTCAGAGCAAACCTAGGTATTACCATGGAGATTCTTGATATAACTATAGAAGGCTTTGTGGTTGTTTTTAGTGTCTGCTGCAATTCTGCCTTTTTATCTGGATTTAAAGGTTTTGATGAGGGATCTCAACTTTTTGTTGAGGCTAATAAGGGAGTTTTTCCAGTCTTGGGGATTCACCTTTTTCTGCAACAGTTTCTTCCTTCTGTTGTAGAGTTTATTAATGGCAGGGGACCACCAGATTGGCTTCCTTTTTTGGAGGAGAGCGTCTTGGTTCTGGTGGGTATGGCCAGTTTCATGCATTTATGTACGTGTTCGTACAGTACACTGGTGTATGATTCAGCAGTCATGCATCTATTTTGCATTGACATGGGTGCTGTTAAGTTAGCTACCTCTGTTTTTAGGAGCCCAAAGTTAGCTTTGGAGAAGTTTTTCATGGTGGTTACCTTTGCAGGGGCTATGGGTGAGATGTGGATTTCCATGGTGATTAGTTTGTGCTTGGATCTAACCAGGGAGGTATTGACTATTGGTGTAGAGCAACAGTTGCCTATGTTAGTAATAACCAGGTTAAGGATGTTGCTTCTTCTAGTGAGGGTAAGAATGAGCTGGTCCAGGGCATTGGAACTGATGAATTCCTGGAAGCATTGCACCAATGTATTTGTGCATGAGTAGTTTTCCCAGCTGATGGAGGGGTAGTTGAAGTCACCTAGTATGAGAGTGTTGGGTTGGACCCTAATAGTTTTCAGGGTGCTTATGAACATGGAGTAAGTGTTTTGGGACATGGTCGGGAACCTATAGCAGGCTATGACCTGAATCGCCATCTTATGTTAGTTGTACCTGAAGCATCTCTGATGCGTTATGCTGGGTTACTAGTACGGGGGTGTGCATATCCTTTATGAATATGGAGACACCACTGCCTTTGGAGCTTTGGTCCATGTTCTGGGGTTGAAAGGTGTAGAATGAGTTATAGCCAGGTAGAGCAGGGGTGCTTTCTGCTGCTTTAAACCAGATTTTCATTACAGCACAAATGTCGATGTTCTCTATTTTGAGGAGTGCTTTGAGCAAGTGCATCTTGAGATTTAGACTTCTAGCGTTGAGCAGCATGACCCTCAGACTGCATTTATATATAGCTATTAGGTGGTAATTTGGTCTTTGGAACATGACTTAAAAAGGCACTATAGGGGTGGCAAGAGCCTTAGCCAGTATCCGGAAACCCAGGGGTGACAGATGCAGGCCATCTCTGGCAAAGCATCGAGATCTGTCAGTCATGCCATCCCAAGCAGACAGATACTGGATCCCCTTAGAATGACACCAGAAACTTAGCCAATTGTTGAAGTTAATCATTTTCTGCTTGTACTGCAGAATCATTCTGGGCAACAGTAGGATGCTGCTCAGGGCTAGGGTCATACATGCCTGGGTCACATAATCCGAGAGCTCCTACATGTCTCTTTTCATGTAGTCCAGGGAGGTGCATCTCAGGTCATTCACACTCACATGAACAGTGACAGATGAAAATGTCACTCAAAGTGCCAGAGTCTGTACAGAGCACTGCCAAACACCTGAGGGGAAACTAATACATATATCTTGAAAATTTAAGGATGAAGTATTTAGGCAGATATTCTGAAGTTAGAAAGAAATCAAGCAGTACATAATGAAAAATAAAGAATTATCTTGCCAAGAATGATAAAAAGAGAGGACTCTCGTGAATAGCTACTGCCTGGCTAGTATTAATGGTGGTCTCAGCACAGTTTCACTCTGTTGGGATACAATACTCCTTTGCTTCTTCTCTCACCAGAAGCAAAATGTTAGCACCAATCCCAAGAAGAGAAGCAGGCCACAGACTGTTTGGTGATCCACAGTCTTGTCCCAGATGATGCAAGGGTCTGCAGGCTTGCAGCCTTTTTCTAGTAGATTCCTCGAATAGCAACCAGACCAATCAGGTATGTTAAGCACAGACACTCACTCTCCAACCAAAAAGACTCAGGAATCAATGCACTCTGCTCCTACTCTCACCAGGATCTTATGTCTATAATAAATGGGTTTATACTTTCTCCATTCTTTATAGAAATAACCCACGCCTGGGTGTGGGTAATGCTGGATTTACCCATGGTTGGCATGGTTTTGTCACAAGGGCGAAGCCCGAGTGGCCAAACAAAGCCAACCGTGGGTAAATCCAGCATTACCCACACCCAGAAGTGGGTTATTGCTATTATACAATAACATTATTTAAGAAAAAAAATAATTACTTTTCTTAAATAATGGCATTGTATAATGCCTCCTTGGTGTCCTTCCACAGCTGTCTGGTATTCTGCGGCAGTTCTGATGTACTGTGCATGCATATGCCTACACAGTACATCAGAGCTCTGGGCAAAAGCAATGGAGAAAGCAAGATCTCCATTGCTTTTTACTGTTTCGCTATGTTAAATGGGTTAACATAGCGAGACAGCTTTAAAAAAAGCAACAGAGAATCTCCGTTGCTTATTTTAAAGCTGTTTCGTTATGTTAAACCCATTTAACATAGCGAGACAGTTTTGAAAAAAGCAACAGAGAAAGCAATTTCTCCGTTGCTTTTTACACACTGTCTCGCTATGTTAAATGGGTTTAACATAGCGAGATAGCTTTAAAATAAGCAACGGAGATCTCCGTTGCTTATTTTAAAGCTGTCTCGCTATGTTAAACCCATTTAACATAGCGAGACAGGTTTAAAAAAAAAGCAACGGAGAAAGCAAGATCTCCGTTGCTTTTTACACACTGTCTCACTATGTTAAAGGAGTTTAACATAGCGAGACATCTTTAAAAAAAGCAACGGAGATCTCTGTTGCTTTTTTTAAACCTGTCTCGCTATGTTAAACTCCTTTAACATAGCAAGACAGTGTTTTAATAAAGACTTATACTAATGGAAAAAGTCCGGGTGACCGATTTTCACGAATCAGAACATATTAAATTGTTTAAGGATTTTGCCACATGCAGCCTTTTTTATCATCTTTACTGAATTATCACTTATGACATAGGGAATCACATATTTATATAAATGAAAACAAACCGTATCGGCATATTCTCAGTTACATACATCCCATATAACCTTCTGTGCAATCATTGTTAATCGTGCATTACACAGCTCACCCAATTCCTCCATTCCCTTACAATTCATTCCTCCTCCAAAATATAATTCTGCATGTATTGTTCCCACAGTTCCCATTTTTCTATGTAATTTGCTTAAACCCTTCTCTACACATCCCACTTTATTTTTTTATCTCTATCACTATATTCACTACTTCAAATACAGTTGGTTTAGACTTTGATTTCCATTTTCTAGTAATTGTGTTTTTGCAGCCAGCGATTAACTTAACAAGGTCTACTATATCTAGACAATTCAGATCCTGTATCCCATCTCAAAAAAATCACTTCCTTAGTTACACCAATTTGTTGACCAGTATTTCTGACAAAGTAGTCTGTAGGGAATCTTTAAAGCCTGCCAGTTCATTACACTTCCAAAAAATATGTTGCCAACATTCGCAATCTACCTGAGGAAAAATCTTTTGGAGTCTTCTTGGGATATAAAAATGTCTATGCAAACACTTCCAAGCAAAAATCTTAAAATCTTCTAGACTAGTAGTCTGTAGGGAATCTTTAAAGCCTGCCAGTTCATTACACTTCCAAAAGATATGTTGCCAACATTCGCAATCTACCTGAGGAAAAATCTTTTGGAGTCTTCTTGGGATATTAAAATATCTATGCAAACACTTCCAAGCAAAAATCTTAAAATCTTCTAGACTTTGTTACATATTTAGGAGCCGTGCATATGTCCTCTCATTGTTTCTTTGTGAAATGCTTATCCAGTTTCTCTTCCCAAACTTTTCTAATCTCCTCTGGTTGATTTCTTTATTTATCATGCAATATTTTATATCCCATACTAATTATCACTTTTTGAACAGCAGCTTCTGTTCTAGATTCAACTAAAAACTCTACCAGTGCTGGTCTTTCACCCAGGATTAGCCATATCCATTTCTCTTTCTCCATACTCAGACATCAATCCCCGATATGAGAAGGCAGTCTCTAGCCTGCAGTCCAAATGTATTCTTGGCCTCCTTACATTCTATTACCTTTCCCTCTATAGTTATTTGCTAACAATACCTTGATTCCTTTGTCATTTTTTCCAGTAAATTCTAGCCCCCTCTTACCTATTCCCTGTACTCTTAATTGTAGTCATCTATATCATCAGAATCTCCTTTCGCCATACCCATGTTGGCAAAGGTTTTAGAATGCTTTCTGCTACTTTATGAATATATTATTCCGTATGGTTATTGTTCTCCTTATGGGTCTGCATGCAAAATCCCAGTCTCACTCTATTTCTTGAACTTTCACCTGCTTCATCATCATCCCTTTCCAGTTCGAATTATAGCTTTTTTCCTTGTATATGTATTGGAGAGTTAACTGTGTAGCTCTAAAATATCCCTTCAAGTCATGTGGTTCGAATTCACCTTGTTCTATTGGAAGGATCAACTTATCCCACTTGACTCTTCCCCTCTTCCCCTCCCAGATAACATCCTTCAACTCTTTATGAATTGTTATCCACAGCTTTTCCTCTGGTTGATAAAATATGCCTGACCTGTGTATAAAACTAAGGGAATTTAAAACATTTTCATTACTTTTATCTTGCTATCCATGTCCATAAAGAAGAACTTCCAGATCCTCAGGTTTTGTCTTATCTTTTGTTTAGACTCTTCCCAGGAATCCTTAACTGCCATAACAGAATCCATTTAACCAACACTCCTAAGTACTTCATTTTATCATGTCCCCATATATATGGGGACTGCTGAACCAATTCATGGGTTGGTATATAGTTTACAGCTATAGCCTTTGTTTTATCTTTGTTAATTTTACATCTTAAAAAGACTTGAAACTGTCTCAGAATATTCCAAAACACGGAGATGTCCTTTTCTGGTTCTATTAGGTAAAAAATAAAATCATCACCAAACAAAGACACCTTTTTTTGATTATCGGGCCACTTTTATCCTTGAATTTCTGAGCCCCTTATTTTCTTTGCCATTGGTTCTAAATATAAAAGACCCCTACCTGGTTCTTCTGTTTAGACAAAACTTACCAGAGGGGAACCCCCCCACTTTAATTTTCCCCTCCTTATTATCCTTATCATTGGGTCAGGGAATGCAAATGCCTCCATTGCTCTAATCATAAAATCCAGCTTACTCTGTTGAGTGATTTCTCTGCGTCAAAACCCACCAACAGTAGTGGTATTTTCTTATGTTCTGCTTCCCTCTGGATCATCATTGTTCTGTTAATGTTGTCAAATGTTTGCCGGCTCTCCACAAAACCACACTGACCCATATCTATCAATTTTGGCCATGCCTTTGCCATTCTTTTAGCCATTACAGACATATTCATTGTTTAGAATCAAAATGGCCATATACGAAGCTAGATCTGATGGGTGTTTACCATCTTTAGGTATTACACTCACCACAGCTTTCTTCAGGATGTTGATGCTTTCTCTCCTTTTAAAATACTGTTAAACAGAACATTCCAGATCTTTGTCACTGTCTTCCTTCCTGGCTTCCACCCACACACAAACGTTGATCTTGTCACAGGATAGTTTAGCTAACCATTTAGTGCAAAATCTTGTGACATCCGTTATGACAAACTAAAGGCCATCTAAATGTTCTTTTGTTTTCACAGCAAGTGTATTGTACTCAGGTTGCACAGAATGGTCCAAGTTCATTACAGAAAGATGCAAATTCATCATGTCACTAGTGGTTGTACACAGTATGCTCTTGGCTGGTCAGTACCATGACATTATGATACACAATGATGAGAATATCTCACAGAATTCTGTTTATTGTCTTATGATGTGTTGATACTAAAAGGGAATTCTACTGCATTACATTGAATGTACTATGTAACATATGTGCACTTCTTCATTGGAAATATATTGGTAAAAACATTGAACAGCTGTTAATTTTTAGCTGTGTGCCATATTATAATGTGCAGATGCCTTCATTAGAAGCCAATTTATTATATAAACCAGCCCTTCAGGACCATTTTATATCAGCATCTTTTATACCACTCAGAAACTCTCGTTACAGCTACTGTTTAATACTTTAATAATCTTTAGGTATACCCTAACCTGAAAATAAACTAACAGAGCTAATAACATTAAATAGATTTTATCTTGCATGAAGGATCCATGAAACTCTGACCCATTAAACATTGATATATGAGTGACGGGCTTGTTTATTTATTTAATTTTATTTACAGTACACTGGATAACCAACAGACGCATCCCTTAAACAGTCATCGCCATGCTGGATAACAAACAAACACATCCCTTAGGCAGTTATCAGCACACTGGGATGACCAATGGATACTTCTCTTAGTCATCAGCATGCTGGATGACCAATAAACACATCCCTTATACAGTTATCACCATGCTGGATGACTAATACAAACATCCCTTAGACAGTCTTCGCCATTCTGGGTGACCAAGAGGCACATCCCTTAGACAGTCATCAGCATGCTGCCCTGAAATATAAATGAGTGGATGTATGACATAATTCATGTGCCCAGTGTTTTACCTTGAACTGGTAACTAGTCTTTTTATGAGAAGCAAATAGTGCGCATCAGTTGGTACTGCTTCAGTTTGAACCTGTGTCCTGATAAGACTTCATGACAGGAGGTGGGATACTGCCAGACTCCTTAATGATATTGCTTTGTGCATGATAGTTAATGATAGTACTTTAGTTTAGTGGAGACATTTTGCTTCTCCTGATGTTGTAATGCAATGATTATGTTTTAATCTCTTTGGAGCATTGCATATTTGTACATTGCTTATCTATCATCATCATACATTTATCCTCTGTTGTTTTTAATCTGTCACATTATACTTAAATTCATTGCAGTATGATTGTCCACATACTATATGAATTATTCGGATTTCACTATGCTTTGAGCGTACATTACTTCTGAATTTAAAGTTCTTATGTACTTTAAATTCATCTTTGCATTTCTAATTTCAACATGCAATTTCTAAGATAAATCATGTGGCTAAATTTCACGTAACAATCAAATTACTTCTACCATTATTAGAGTACAAAAATAAAGGATTATGTATGAACTTGTTTATTATCTTCATGTCATTTGCAGTTTAGCCATTTGTGATGTCGTGAAATAAAATAATCTGCGGTAATAAGGACAAGGTCTCAGTGTTATTGTAGACCCCGCATTAGAGGCTGGCAAAACTTGATGAAAACCTCATTTTAATATTGTAAACATTTTAGCAAAGTAGGGCAAGTACTATATAACTTCTTGTATTTTAATTTGATAAAAAGGCAAGGAAAGAAGGTCCAAGCATCTGAAAACAACTATGTCCAGAATTGCCTCAGAGCCATAGGAATGTCTTTTGAAGTATTCTGAATAAAATCTGCACAAGTACTACAATTACAGCATAGTCCAATATGACTAAAACAGTGACCCAGGCATTTTTTTTGTCCCCTTGGACCTCATCCTACCAGCACAGCCCTCAATGACCCACATCCATGCTGCGTCTACCAGCCATCCCCCTACCCATCCCCAACATCTCTGGTATTGCTGGGTCTGGGTGTATCCTAAGGTCATCCTGGGTACTCACACATCTGTGCTTCTATCTGGGGAGGGTTTTTTTTATATGCCCTACCCAGTCCCTCTCCGCATCCCCCATGCTCATCGACAAAGGCAACTCCTTTCTTTGGACCATGCCTCCCTTTAGGCAGTATCATCGCTGACTGCCCTTGACCCCGGATGAACATATCCATTCCTCCCTGCTGCTCCGACTGTAGTCTGAGCTGCTAGTCAAATCCAGGTTGCCTAGTTCATAGTCAGGGTTTTATCCCTGTATGTCCCCAAAGTGGACAGGATAGCATGTTTTTAGATAACTTGCTAAGTACACTATTACACTTCAGCGAGAGTGACACAGAGCAAATGCATGGATATAACATTGTTCCCAATTACTTGTGCCTAAAAAGAAACAATTAAGTTCTTCAAAATAATTTTTAAATATATAATAAGCTAAAATAGTTTTAGCTTTGTCACGTGAGGAAGGATAATTAATGAAAGCAATGAGAAGTCTGTTTAACTGTGTACAGTTATTTTTATTCTATAGTCAAATTATGAGAAAAATAACATTAGTTTCAGTTACTCCACTTTATGAAAACAATCTTAACACCTTTTTTCTCTTATAAAGCTAAATCGTGTTGAAGCACTAAGATTACTCTAATAAAGTGAAGTAACTGATGTCAATGTTGTTATTTATAACCATGGCCCCTATACTTCAATAATGTGATGTATGACTTCAACAAATGTTTTCTGCCATATCGTGCATCATTGGAATTACATAAATCTAAAGTTTATATTATTTTCATATATATATATATAGTAATTCAAAGCCACAGGGGACATTTAATGCAAGTGTTCTGAACATTTATTGAATATCAGTGTAAGCATTTGACATTTCTTCCATTTTCCATCTGCAAGGCATACATGGAAGAGGTTACTGATGGACCAGAATGGGCTATTAATAGCGTGCGTGAGTGGGTGCGTTAAACACTGTGGAAAACTAGAACTCAACGATAATGACGACAGTGAATCATTTCAATAAAAAGTCATGCAATAAGGGCTTTCTGTGACTGTTTCAAAACACTAGAACCACTTAGGTGTCATATTTGCGTACATTAATTTTAGTGACAAAAATGTATGCATTTAAAAACTAATTTAAAATTGAGCTTTTGTTTGATTATATGTCTTGTAGTGAATTAACATGGAAAAATATTTTTTATTGCAGTATGTTTTTTCAGGACATAGGATTCTAAAACAGCACTTTTACAAAGTACAGGTGTAACATATCTAATAGGCAACCACCTTTAAAGTGACTTCTGTCATCCAGAAATTTCTGTTATTTGCTCTACCACATTTGTAGCAGGTAGTGGTATCATCTACTGCAGAATACTATCTGAGGTACTGAAAAGGAATTGTCAAAAGCACACTAAACCACTTTTGTCAGCTGGATGTCACTGCATCTAGTATGCTTTCCATCAACACGCACTTGGTTGGCAAGACCTACAGTTATGCAGATGGACTCCCATTGTTACTTTTCCCTGTATTACCCCCTGCAAAATATAACAACTTATATTTGTGGTTCTTCTGAGCTGTTTGTTGATTTCACTGGGCAATTTTTATGCTGATCCCATGGGGACCTGCATTATCTGCAGTAACGGTTAATTTATTAATTATTTTAAGCTGTTGTTGCTGATCCGTGGTGGTGGTGCTGCGGTAGCATTGTGGACTCACAGTAAGACGCTGACCGGTTCGACTCTCAGCTACAGTGTCTTCTGCGTGGAGACGTGTGAATGGGCGTACCTTTGTTGAAGGTTGTGCTTTAGGGCTGGCAACTCAGGACGTAAAAATCAACTGCCAATTATTAGTGGACCGGAGTTCCCCTGTGGCAACCCCTAACCGGGAAAAGCCGAAAGACACTACTACTTTAAGCTGCTGGTGCTAAATGAAGCTCATAAAATTTTTGCAGTTATTGAAACTAATTATTATTCTTTGTAGGTATTACATTAATGCTTTCAGTAGTGGTTCTGTCTTTTTTTCATGTCCTTAATATCTGTTTTTTTTATTATTTTACCTAAAGCACAAGCATATACTTTAATTAATGACATGATACTTGGCAGTCAGTATTTTATTCTAGTTTTACTTTCACTGAAATTCTTGTTATTTATACTACTGATATACAGCAGGAACATTTCATATGAAGGTATAGCTTTATGTTTGTTTCACTGTAGAGCATCATATATGCAGAGGGATGCAGCATCTATAGTAGGAAACATCAGCATCATCACCAAGTCCATTTTTTTTCTACATGGAGTCATGGTGTCATGTCAAACGGCGCCATGTTTCCCTATTTAATGCCACATTCCTGTCTTCTTTAGCACTCATGCCTGACTGTCACAGGTTTTCTCTCATACAATTGATATACCTCTTTGCTGATGTCCTTATTTCCTATTGCCTTCTTCCTGTCTGTCCCAATTTTTTTTTCACCAGATTGTCTTCTGCTTTTCTGCACATGTCCCCAAACCAACGTACTCTGTTCTGTTTGACCATTTCTGCAATTGCAGCTAATTTTGCTTCTGCTATTATGTCCTCATTTCTTTGTCTGTCACACAGTTTGCATCCTACCACCCTTCTCAGACAATTTCTATCACCTCTAGATTCCTCAATTACTTTGCCTTTACTGCCCAGGTTTCTGTACCATACAGTAGTACTGGTCGTACCACTGTTTTGTACACTGTTCAGCTTTTTTGGCATTCTTCTATCGCACACTACTCTTAACAGTCTATGCCAGTTGGTTCTATCTCTACTGATTTTAGCTATGACCTCCTTATTCAGACTTCCCTTCTCCTCAACCACCCCTCACAGATACTTGAAGCTCTTAACCTGTTTCACTATTTTCTCTTCTATCTCAATTTTTAGCTTCTTCTGAACTCTACCATTTGCTGCCATTACCACTGTCTTACCTGCATTTAGTTTCATCTCATGTATATTCAGTTTTGCATTCTATTCCCCTTTCATAGGTTCATAGATTAGTACTAGGCTAACTGCCCTTGTGGGCCATTTTAAGCCTAGCCAGTTACCTCATGTAAGTATCAAACCCTGCACCTCATGTCTGTAAGGTAAACACCTTTGCCATTATGCCAACCTCCCACCTATCCTTTGCTGAAGTTCTTGCTCAGAGCCTGCCTGCAATGCCACATCATTTGCTTAAAGAAACTTTGTTGATCTGTGCCCTCTGACCTATTTGCTAATGTAATCCATTACTAGTATAAACAGCAGTGTGCTCAGAGCTGAATCCTGGTGCACACCCTCTCCCACTGGGAACCCCTCTGTGAGACCGAACACTGTTTGTACTTGAGTTATTGGGTACTTGTACATAGCCTGCATTAATTCTTCCACTGTTTCTGGGACTTCAAACCACAGCAAGACTGCCCAAATTAGTTTTCTTGGGACCTTGTCATATAATTTATTCAAGTCTAGGAATGCCCAGTTGGACTCTTTCCTCATCTCTAGTTTCTTCTCAACTATCTGTCTCACTTCAAACATTGAATCAGTTGTGTTGCATCCTGATCTGAATTTGAATTGCTCATCTCCCATCCTACTTTCTACTTCTCTGTGTATTTGTTTATCAGTTACTCTCTCCAGAACTTTCATGCAATGTGACAAGAGTTTGATACCTCTATACTGCCCATGGTTGTGAATGTCCCCTTTGTTTCTGAGCACTGGTACTAGTATGCTTATTCTGCAGTCATATAAGATATGCCTTTCTCCCCACACTGCTATGAGTTCCCTTAGCAGACATTTCTCCTCTATCTCACCCAGCATCTTCATTATATCTATTGTGACCTCGTCTGAGCCTTCTGCTTCCCCTGACTTCATTTTCCTTATTGCTGCTCTTACTTCTGTGCTGGACTCCTCCTCTTCTCTTATCATAAGCTGTGTCTGGGGAAGTACAGCTTCTGTGGGGTTTTCTTCATTCAGTACTCCTTCCATCTGCCTTTGATGTTCTGTGGACTGGTGAGCAACTTGTGGCTAGCATCTCTTAAGAAGGGTGTCTAACTGTCTTCTTTATCTGTCTGTATGTTTTTGTTTTGCAACCAGATATAGTTTCTTTGTGCCATCCTCTGACTTATTTTCCAGAAGCTAGCAGAATGCTTCTGATGTCTTGTTCTTTGCTATTGCAACTGCTCTCTTAGCCTCTTTGTTAGACAACCAGTATTTCTTCCTAGTCTGATCCATCTTTTATATCTCCCACATTGTACTGCACTCCATCTTTTTTTTTAATGACTTCCTGAAATTCTGCATTCCACTACCATCTTTCCTTATGTATTTTTTTACATACCTGTCTTAGCTACATATCTGTTCTATGATCCTTACACATGCAGTTTTGAGGTCCTGCCATTCTTCAACTCCACCTCTTTCTTCTTTTCTTGAGGTGCTGGAGCCCTGAGTAGTTCCATGAACTGTTGTAATTTCTCTCCAGTCAACTTTCAGGTCATCAGACAGGTCGCTTTTGACCTTAGAGACTACTCTGACCACTGCTTACAACTGATTTTAGCAATCAGTGGTTTATGCTGTGAGATGACGGTTTCGCTTGGAATGAGTTTGCGATTACTGATTCTACATGAGTGCCCTTTCCTTACTAGGAGGAAGTCTACCTGATTTGCATGTTGGCTACTCAAGAATGTGATCTTGTGACCATCTATCTTTCTGAACCATGTATTGGCTACTATCAAGCCATTTGCCAGACAGAAGTCTAGATGGCCTTTCCTTCTTTATTCCTGTTTCCCCACCCATGTGGTCCCAAGCATTTCTCATATGTTGCTCTGTTTGTCCAGATATGTGCAGTAACTCATTATCAACACCAATTCAAATTATCCTGCTTTATCTAGTAGATCCTGCAACTGCTGTCTTAATGCACTCTTTTCCTAATATCTCAGCCCAGATGTGGGGCTGAGATTATGAATACTGCCCTAGGGTGGAGTCTGATTGCACCAATATGTCACTAATTCTAATAATGTCATCCACTGTCTTCTAAGCCCCTCCCTCACCGCAATTCCAATACCATTTCTAGTCCTCATCTCGAGTAGTAAACTCTGGATACCAAGCCAAGTGGCTTTGCTGCACTGCCCTCCCATCTACTGGATACATAGGATGTCCAGCCTCCTCCTTACCATCATGTCATCCACTTACAAGCTGTGTCTGATCAGTGAACCTACCAGTTCTTAGTTCATGCTTAGCAGGTTGATTGGTTTTATGCCTGCTTTTACTCAACAGAGCTATCCCAGGTAACCCAAGCTGGGCAACTGTACACCACCAGCCAGGCTGTAGCTTATCCAGTGTTATTGGGCTTTATGGCAAACACACAGTGGAGCACATACACCCCTCTCACTGTTAGCATTGGTCCTGGCAGAGGTTGGATCCTCAACAATCCTGGAAGGAGAAAAACTGAACCATTGGGTCTCTAGGGAAACCACCTTAGATATTATCTGCCATTCTGGTAATTGGTCCCTGACATAGGTCGGATCCTCAAGTCACTTATTAAATACTCATGCCCATTTGGTGACATTAGTCAGAACAACAGAATCACCTAGAGCCATATTTTACACTGTCGACTGGCTAGCCCTACCATGGCATACAGTCTGTGATCAATGTTGTCCTATCATGAGGATACTGCACACTACACTAAATGCCCAAAGTGGCTGGTTTATACAACTCTTCTCCCTATAGGGTACCATCCAGAGTCTGTGTTGCTGCCCACAGTTGCACTATTTTGGTGTGTTTGAGATGAAACAGTCACCATGTTTTTCAGAGGTGGAAAAATCCCCACAAAGACACAGGGAGAACATGCAAACCCAAACAGGCACTGACCAGAAGTCAGGATTGAACCTTGTACTTTGGAAGCAAAGACCTTAACAATTATGTAAACTGTTCTCTAGGGAAATGCTGATAATGGGTAAAAAAATATATAAAAAAGCAAGTAATGTGGCAGTCAATTTACTGAAAACAATGATAGCATTTGTATTTTCTATGTAATTTTCCTGCATTGCCCAGCATTCTTAAATAATGTCACAGCAGTGATTCAGTTTTCTGCCTTGCTGGTTCCGACATATAGCAGAACATGCTATGTGCTCCAGAAACAGAGAATGTGTTCAAAATGTTCTTGAATAATATACTTAGGTAAGTAACCATCACTACCAAAGAATTCTTTGTAAGTCACAACTTGAAACCATCGTTTGTCAATGTTTATCACAAAGGATAGCCTGGGTTACAATAATCCTTTTTAAGTGAGACTTAAAATGTGACCATTTTGGAATATTTTTCCCATGCCTATTCACAAGCCTAGTATAACCTGATTTCTGCTTCTTCTAAAAAAAAAAAAAAGTTTCACAAACTAAAAATAGACAGTATAGAGAACAACTCACTTAGACATTTATGATCATGAAAACTTCAATAATGGACTTTAAGTTGCACTGAGATGGAATCATCCCCATCCACTTGCTCACAGTTCCATGCACAAAACGTATACAATGCAGTGCAGTTTTACTGAAAATAGAAATGATCACAAATTGTCCTCAGAGAGTGTGGTTCTTTAGTTCATTTATCAGCCGACAGTGCCTTCTTTGTGGAGTCTGCATGTCATCACAGCATCTGCACAGGTTTTCACCAGCAGCTCCTGCTTCCTCCCACATCTAAAACATGTGTTGTAGGTGGACTGCTGATTCTCTGAAATGTCCATAGGTATGAGTCTTGTGTGTGTGTGTGTGTGTGTGTGTGTGTGTGTGTGTGTGTGTATGTGTGTGTGTGTGCGTGCAAGCCTGCATGGATGTGTCTGTGTGCGTGTGTGTGTGTGTGTGTGTGTGTGTGTGTGTGTGTGTGTGAGCCTGCATGTGCATGAGTCTGTGTGTGCATATATGTGTGAGTGTCTGTGTGCCTGTGTGTGCATGAGTCGGTGTGTGTGTGTGTGTGTGTGTGTGTGTGTGTGTGTATGCGCCTATGTGGTGTGTGTGTGTGTGTGTGTGTGTATGTGTGTGTGTGTGTGTGTGTGTGTGTGTGTGTGTGTGTGTGTGTGCGCGCGCGAGTGTCTGTGTACATGTGCCTGTGTTTGTATGTGTGTGTGCCTGAGTCTGTGTGTGTGTGTGTGTGTGTGTGTGTGTGTGTGTGTGTGTGTGTGTGTGTGTGTGCGTGTGCGTGTGCGTGTGTGCGTGCGTGTGTGTGTGTGTGTGTGTGTGGAGTGCCTGCACCCTATTCTGGATGAGTTCCTACGCATTGCACCTTTGAGTGTCAGGTTAGGATATGGCTCCAATACATCCCTGTATTAGGATTAAGTAAATACAGAGAGAACAAAGGGCAGAATTAATGTACTATATGGCAAACTAAAGTATTTATTCTTAAATACAGTCATACAACAAAACGGAAAAAATGTTCATAGGTTCATCTTTTTTTGCATTATTAATTTTAGTGTATCAGTTTATGCAATCATTATTATTTTTCAGTTGTATTTATACCCCAAAATTGTTCAATGGAGAGGTTGTCATGTTGGGCGGTCTTGCCTTTGTGTCAAGGTTTTTTTGCTGCCTAATGTAACCTTATGGGGCCACACAGGGTACATTGTTGTGAGAAGGACATTTATTGTGGTAATATCTCTCTATCTACTTCCAATTAACCTACTTTCATTTCCTACTGTTTTGATGTCCTCTTAAAAGACTTTCAGCATGACTTTTGCTAAGAATTCTTTTGAGTCTTATTAACATCTATCTCTTACACACATTATTTTAAATTACTTTTGAGTGTTGGCTCATCATTTCTTCTTTTCAGGCTCATACGTGTTTCATAGATGCACTTTCTATGTAGTGTAAAAAGACAGCCATCTTTGATGAACAACACACAAAAATATGACTCTAATCACGTCCTTTAAAATGTTTTATTGACACTATCCTTATTACTTTCATAAGTCTGAGATGTAGCTGCCCTTTCCTTCCTATACAATGTCACAGATGATGTAATAGATACAAAACAAGATGATAGTATCTATGCACATTCAGTGTTAATTGTTTAACCAACTATTATTTGGGCTGACGTAAGGAACTTCGGTATACATCCAATTTTTGATCCTAACACCCCAGGTTTGATCGGCGGTTTACCTTTACAAAGCCGAATTATAGTGGTGCGAACGCTCATATGAGCGACTCGTAACCACGAAAGTGAAAACAGCAACAGGTCCCAATGTTCGAAAATCAATAAATCAAAAAGCAGATTCGCTTATTTTTGAACATTAATGTCGAAACAAAAATGTCATAAGGTTTAAAGCAGGGGAGCAAGCCTCCCTGCACCCCCACCCCCCTACTTTAATATTCTAACTCCAAGATCGCACTACAGTGGGGAAAGGAACCATTTCCCGATCCCCACTATAGGGCAATCTGCACCAAAATGCCAAATGTGCAATGAACGAATGTCAGTGTGCATTCACTCATTGCACATTTGAACCTTTTTCCGTTCGGCGTTTGCAAACTTTGCAAACTGTCATTCGGACAATTGGTGTTCACCCTTGTGCAATACGTACAAATGATGGTAAACCTTGATCGGCATCCGTTATGTCAGGGACCTCACAAAGAACCAGGAAAGGATTTAAGTTCACCATGGCCACTTCATATCTCACACTGGGTGAGGTGCATTGCATTGTTACAATAATGAATCACAGAGGTTTTAACAGACATATAGTGAATGGGAGTAAATGCAACATATACTGACAAAGGAATACATAGATGGAGGCATGCCCAAATTTCCTGCATTGTTATAGAATTCTGAGTAGCTGGATAAAGAGAAAATGCCAGGGTAGTACGTCCATAAACAAATCAATTGGCCAGACAATAACTATCTTTTTTCAGTTGTTGTTGTATCTTTCGGCTTTTCCCGGTTAGGAGTCGCCACAGCAGAACTCCGGTCCGCTAATGATTGGCAGTAGATTTTTACGTACTGGGTTGCCAACCCTGATGCACAACCTTCAACAAAGGTACGCCCATTCATGCATGTCTCCACACAGAAGATGCTTTAGCTGAGAATCGAACAGGGCAATGTCTTACTGTGAGGCGACAACGCTACCGCAGCACCACCACTTTTTTCAGTAAGTTCTTGAATTAATGTAGTGTAATGCTAGACTGAAAAGCAAATGTCTCTTACTAGTTCATTGGTAGCAATATAAAACTGCATAAGAGGTATATTCCTGTGAGCTTTATACCTGTAGCTGCAAATATTTAGGCACATATTTCAGAAAAGAACTACTTTAAATAACATCACAGCAATGGGGTCCAAATGGAGAGAGAATAAAATCAGCAAGAAAAGGTGAGTAGTAATGCTGGGATTGAATTCATCCTCAAGTCTTGGGCAGTACATTCATGAGATGGACCTTGTTTTTACAAATTTTCACCAAAATGATACTGATATACAGACTGTATCCAGAAAAATAAAAAAAGGCAGCTTGGTGTACAAGTCTCAGGATAAAAATATGTCCAATCCTGGTATGTGCACTGGGTCAGGACTGGAAAAATGACTGTGTAGAATCCTCAAGACAAGGGAACTTTCCTACAATGGGGTTAGACCAGGCTCAGGAGAGGATGCCCCCCAACCCCATTGTAGAGGGAAGTAGTAATCCCCAAAAAACACACACAAAAAAAAAAAGGACAGGTAAAAAAAAGAGTCATAAAAGAAATTATGTATTGTTACTATAATGCAAGAAGTGCAGAACTTCCAGATTTTGTGGACAATGAGAAGTGGTTAGCATGTTCAAAGATGATATAAGAATGTCATTTGGTCTTATTAAATGTGCAAAAGCACCATTTAAAGCAGGAAAGTTGCAGCACCAAGAAAATATCCATCTTGGACAATTTTTGGGATATAAAGGAACTTTAGCAGGAAGGATTCTATAAATATTGGGAAGTTATGAAGGATAGACAATAAAACATGAGCTGATATGAGCAAAACTCAATACGGGATATCTTAGAAGACTAAAATTAATACTGAAAACAGCCCTGACATCTAGGAACAAAGTCCAAACTATAATCTAATTTGCTCTTCCTGTTCTAACTTATAGTTTTGGAGTGACTGACTGGCCCAAAAAGGTACTGGATCAGCTGGACAGGAAAACAAGAAAAATGCTTCATGCTTATCAAATGATATATAAAAACCAGTGTATACCAAAATTATATATTCCTCATTCTGAAAGAGGTATGGGCCTGCTTGAAGCTGATTACTTGTATAGGTCCATAATCGTAGGACTGCATACATATCTGCTGACCTCACCAGATCCAAACATAGTAAAAGTTTTAAAACTTGAAGAGAACAAGTCTAAGAAGGCTTCCCTGCTTAGTTTAGCAGAAGCATATTGATGTCAAGCAGGAATAGAAACCATATCAGAAGTAGATACAAATCAACCTGCAACTTAATGTGCCAAAAAACAAAAGAAAGAATATAAAGAGAAGGATCAGATGAGAAGGCAAGAAATGTGGAAAAGGCATAAATATAGCTGCAAGTACAGAAAACTCCTGGAACAATCTCATGTCAATCAGGATCTGATGCAGGAATAGTTAAGGAGAGGTGAATTTAAACCAGCAGATGGAACGTTAATATTAGCAACCAGACTAGTGGACTATGTGCATGTTGGTTTATGAAGTCCTTTGAACATGTGGGAGAAACAGACAAATGCATTTTTGTAAAACAGAAGCGAGACAGTTGCACATCTTGTTGCTAGATGTGATACTCTAATGCCAGAAGGTCTGTATACCGAAAGGCATAATAATGTGGCAAGATTGTTGCATTGCAGACTGTGCAAACATTATAATATTGAAGTAGCTGAGACGCATTGGAAACATGAGTAACAAAGCGTCATAGATAATGATGAAGTTTATATTACATGGTATTACCCATTACCAACAGTTCAAAAAATAGATCCAAGAAAACCAGATACTGCAGTTCATGAAAAGAAGACAAAAGTAGCATTCTTCACTGAAATTGCTACACCCACTGATAGCAGTGCCTTATGTAAAGAGACACAGAAAGTCAAAAAATAACAGGATTTGCAGACAGAAACAAGGGCAGTGTGAAAGGACATTAGACAGTTCCAGTATCACTAGGAGCAATGGGTCTTAAAAAAAGAATTTATAGTCTTATTTAGATATGATACTGATACATGTAACTCCATATGAATTGCAGGAGTCCATTCTGTGCACACTACAGGTGCTGCAAACAACACTTTTAGCTAACATCAAAGATTGAAACAGTACTAATTTCACAAACTTTAATCATACTTTGACTTAGGAATGGGGCCCATTCCCATCATTGCATTCAAAACCCAAACTACTTGGAGAAATTAAAGTGAAAAACCATAACATTAGAAAAATTATTTTTATTTAAGAATGCTATTATTTTTACTGCTGCATTAGGATGGCTGTTAAGTGGCAAAATTAGTTTTCAAGTTATTTATGTGGACCTGAGTAAGGTCTAAGGCGGAGTAAATGTCTTTTTTTAAAAGTTGAGACTTTGAGCTTTATTGATAGACATTATGCAATATATAAATTCAAGAATTTGAATTTTTTACTTAGAAAACAGAAAATTAAATAGCTGAGGGATGCATGTTAAATTTTGGGTTTCACGTTAGTACATCAAGAGCAAAAACATTACTTACATTAAAATACTAACAGTGAAAAGCACCAAAATGAAATAACAAAGTGAGTATTTTTGCAAGGGAGGAAACTCTTTGATTAGCATTACTTTCCTCAAGCCTGACCACTCTATGCAAAATCTAAGGTAACTCAATCTCAGATGTAAGAATATTTCCTTTCCAGAAAGGTTTGGTAACCTGAAAGTTACTGTGCCTAAAAACGCATGTGCCTCCTTCTTGCATTTTATTTACATTTTTGCCTTTTTTATGATAAATGGCTTTCATTTCTAAGGCATGGTGTTAGGTAAGCAGTGTAATTTTCTGCGGTGGTGGTTGTGTCTATGTATTTATTTAGACATTGAAGTACATGGGAATTGCATTCAGTGCCTAATTTAAATTTGTTATCATTTTATTTGGGTCTATATTACATTATCGAAGTTTCAAAACTTCAAATCTGATATGGTCGACACCATATAATCAAAGTCTTTGAAACATCGAAAATGTAATAAAACACAACAACCTACAAAAACAAATCATTTAAACACTCTAAGCAGGGGGGCAAGCGCCCCCACCCCCACTACTTAAATATACCAACTCCGAGATCGCACTACAGAGCAGAAAGGGACATTTTCCCTTTCCGCACTGGGCGGAGATCTCAGTTAAAAGATTTGAAGTTTCAAGACTTCAGTCATATGGTGTCGACCATATCAGATTCAAAGTTTGTTCTAATAAGAACAAATGTTATTTCTAGGGGCTAATTTAGGTTGGCAATGTTGTTTTTGAAGAAGGCTGTGTGTGTGGATTTTGTTTGTAGTTTGTAATGTATTTATTTATTTATTTTTTATTGTTGTGAATATTTGGAACGTAGATTGTGTCTCCTTTTTGTTTTTATTGTATTTTACTTTTTTCTTAAACTAGGTATATATTTGGGTTAGTGGGGTTGCTAAGGAGGAATGAACTTTGTTTATTTATGTGTTTTAAAGGGTTTATGGAGTGTTATTAAAACTTCTGAGGGTATAACTTGTGCATGAATTAACTATTTTAATTAGAATAGTGGTTTTTCATGGTGTCAATGATACTCTGCATGTGCACTGGATACATTTTGACATTCATTTTCAATGAGTATACAAATATGTCTGGGTAAAGATGAGTTTTAGTAAATATGATGACATGCCAAGGGTATACATAAGCTATAAGTTCTTCCTAACCCTGGGAAAAAGTCTGGGGTTTGCTGAAATAAATTTCACTGATTAGTGTTTGATGAATACGTATTTGATGAATACATATTTCGATTAAATGATATAGACCCTATATATACAGAAGTTTAAATCTAAAAATGCACTCACCCAAAGCACTCCTTAAAATGGAGAACATTGACATTTGTGTAACAGAGACCTGGTTCAAGGCAGCAAAAAGCACCCTTTCACTACCAGGCTATAACTCATTCCATACCTTTTGGTCCCAGAACTTAGACCGAAGCTCCAAAGGTGGTGGTGTTTCCATATTCATAAAGGATGTGCACACCTCCAGACTGGTAGCCCAACATAATGCATCAGAGATACTTCAGGTGCAGTTAACATTGGGTAAGACAGCAATTCAGGTCATAGTCTGTTATTGGTCCCCAACCATGTCCCAAGACTCACAATCCATGTTCCTAAGCACCCTGGAGAATATTAGGGTCCAGCCTAACACTCTCATACTGGATGACTTCAACTACCCGTCCATTAACTTGTAAAACTACTCATGTACCAATACACTTGCCCAATGTTTCCTGGAATTCATTAATTCCAATGCCCTTGACCAGTTCGTTCTTACCCCCAATAGAGGTAGCAACATCCTTGACCGGGTCATTACTAACATGGGTGACCATTGCTCTACACCAATAGTCAACTCCTCCCTGGTTAGATCCAACCACAAGCTAATCACCTTGGAAATCCGCATCCCTCCCACCCCCCAGAAAAGGTAACCACCACGAAAAACTTCTTCAGAGTTAACTTTGGGCTAAAAACAGAGGTAGTTAACTTCACAGCACCCATGCAAGTGGAGAATAGTTGCATGACCACCGAATCATACACCAATTCACTGTATGAACAGTACACAAATGCATGGATCTTGCCATACCCAATAGAACTAAGATGCTCTCCTCCAAAAAAGGAAGCCAATCTGGTGGTCCTCTGCCCTAAACAAACTCTACAACAGAAGGAGGAAACTGATGTGGAATAAGGTGAAGTCCTAAGACTGGAAAAATTCCCTTATTAGCCAAAACAAAAAGTTGAGATCCCTCATCAAATCCTCTAAAGCTAGCTATGAAAACAGAATTGCAGCAGATAATAAATACAACTTCAATGCCTTCTACAGTTATGTAAAGAATCTCCATGGCAATATTCAGATTTGCTCTGAGCTATTGCACAATGGTACCTCCTATACCGAGCCAACAAATATTGCCAATATACTGCCCAACATATTCAGTGCCAACTTTACCCCTCTCCCCTCCCCAAAGGACCATTCACAATACCAGTAGATTGCCAGGCACCCAGTATTACTGCTGCACAGGTTAAAACAGGGGTCTATATTAAAACGATGAAAGTTCAGAATTTAAAACGCTCACATGAGCGGAAATTCAGGAACTCGATTTGTTATTGTTTGATCGCAGTACAGTGAAGTTTGGAATATTTGCCCTTTCCTCACTGTAGTGCGATCTCAGAGTTGGAATATATATTTAGCGGGGGGTGTGGGGGTTATAGCCCCCCACAATAGCGATTTTGAGTTCCTGAATTTTTGCTCATGTGATCGTTCGAAATTCTGAACTTTCATCGTTTTAATATAGACCATAAAACAGCACTGTCCAAGGCCAAAAATACAGCTTCTATGGGACCTGACAATATCCCTGGCTGTGTTCTACATGAACTACAGAGTGAGCTGGCATCTCACCTGTGTGCCCTGTTCAATCACAGCCCCACCTCAGGCTTTGTCCCCTACTGAATGGTGCACTGTTATAGTCATCCCTCTCCACAAAGGAGGAGCGACTACAGATCCTGGGAACTATCATCCCATTAGCCTGACAAGTCTGATATGCAAAGCTATGGAATGCATCATCATGGATCTAATAAACAAGGATACAGGGATCCCCCACAGTTTGGTTTTGTGAAGGATAGGTCATACCTGCTCAACTTGATCAACTTCTTTGAGTCAATCACCAGAGCTGTGGATGAAGGCAAGGTGGTTCATACAGCCTATCTTGATCTGGCCAAGGCCTTTGATACCATTTCCCACTCAGGAATCATAGAAAAACTCACTAAACTAGGCATCAACCCCTATATCACTAGATGGGTTGCAAACTGGCTCACAGATGGAACCCACAGTGTGAAAGCAGCTGACTCTAGGTCAGACTGCCGACCAGTCATGTGTAGAGTTCCACAGGGATCGGTCCTGGGTCCTTTCCTGTTTGGTATCTACTTCTCTGAGGTCCAGGCCAACACAAAGGGACTCTGACTGACAAAGTTCACAGACGATTGCAAGTTGGAAGCCATTATTAACTCCCCAAGTGATGTTGACATACTACAGAAAGGCCTCACTGAGACCGATGACTGGTGTCAGAACCATGGCCTTAAACTCAGTGCCAAAAAATATGTCATCATCCCCTTTGGGAAAAACCCAGTTCCCATGAACTACCACATTGATGGTAGTCCACTGAATACAGAAGGCGTTATAAGAGATCTGGGAACACAGGTTGACAGCAACCTGCCTCTTTTGACTACCACATTGCCACTGTGGTCAGAAAGTCCTGGCTCATTGCATTACTAAGGGCTTTGCATCCAGGAAGAAAGAGGTCATTGTCTCCCTCTACTCGTCCCTCATTAGGCCAATCATTGAGTTTAATACCTCATTTGGCATGTAGCTCTCTAGACACCTGCAACAACTGGAGAGGCCTCAAAAGTACCTCACAAAGAGGATCCTAGGCCCTAAACGCTTGTCCTATATAGACACTCAAAAAACTCCAACTATTCTCTGTCTCCTATCGCCTACTTAGAGGCGATCTCTGCTTGACTTACAAAGAAATCCCAATCCCTCCACACCACATGCTCCAGAAACCTCAACCTCATTACCACAATCAGCAGAATGTGCTGGAGGGACAGGTTCATAACCCAGAGACAGCTCATACTACGGAATAGACTTCCCATACATGTCAAACAGAGCACCTCACTGGCCCTGTTCAACAGAGGGGATGGGAAATAGAAAATTCATCCCAGGGATCACTCCAGTGGCTCTACTCAACAGACACACTGGGAACTAAGGTCAGGTGGCATGATGCCAGGCTAATCCTATGGGTTAAGGTTGTAAAGGCTCCAAAGCCATTGGCCTAGTACACACCTATGAACCCATGATCATATATATATATATATATATATATATATATATATATATATATATATATAGAGAGAGAGAGAGAGAGGGAGAGAGGCACCCATAGATAGATAGTTATGGATGATTGGATAAGTATAAATTAGCCCCAGGAGTGAGCTGCTTTGTCCTTTTTAGAAAAAGATGAAGCATGAAGGTGTCTATTGGCAAGGTTGAATGGTTTTGTAATTCAATCAACCTGTATTTCTTTTGAGCCTATGAATGTTTTTGGGTGTGAAAGGGTATTTTAGTTTACGATTGCCTGCATTTTGTATGATCTGCTGTCTTTCTAAGTGCAAAAGTATAAATTGCAATAGCAATATCACCATTTAAAATGCAAAATTTTAAAAAAGTTTATGCACGTTTTCTGTATATTAGTAGTCACCTGAGAGATATACTTTCTGAAAGTGTCTGTATGATATCTATTTAATTTTCTCATGCAAAAATATTTCATGTCAAAACAAGAGAGCAAACTGCATAATAGCAAGAAAATTGCTGCCTTTGAATTACTTACCTAAAATGTTAAAGCATTACATGTAAGCAAGAAAATTTCCATTTAAAGTGTAGTCATGATAATGAAATGCAAAAAAAATACAACTTAGTGACTTGTTATTTAGAGCTGCTTTTTGTATACTATCACCAAGATGTTCTATGTCATAAAGATCTATAAAATATGAAGCAAGCTGTTAAATTTCCTACTTTAATTGATGAGCACCTTGATGTAATTAAAGGTGGCTATGATGTGCAGAGTTGTTGCCTCACAGCAAGAGGTTTCTGGTTCAATTCTTCGCTGGGGTGTCTTCTGTGCAGAGTCTGCATATCCTCCCTGCGGGCACATGGGTTTCCTTACACATTCCAAAGACATGCAGTAGGTGGATTGGACACTCTAAATTGGCCATAGGAGAGAGCGTGTGTGTGCGACTGAGTGGTACGAATGAACTACCATGCAGGGCTAATCACCTGGTGGTGTAAACCTTGGCTCAAGATTATTGTCACTGCTGAAGTGACAGCCCAATCCCATGTACAAAAAAGGGGTTGAGGATGGATGGATCAGTATAGTCTCACCAAGTTCAATTGATAAAAAATGGTTATTTAAAATTCACAGAAAAATGCTCAACACGGTACTTATTTGTTATGCAACACATGAATTAACTTAAAAATTGTAAGAATTACAAGGAAAAGGTTGCTTTTTCTGTTTGTAGATATGCTATGGAGTACTTTTATTGGCTTTCATATACTTTATTGAGCAGAAACTGGACAAGGTTCCATGTGTCCAAGTTCACCTCAGTAGTGTTACCTTCCCAACTACTGCTTTCCATACCAAGTCAGTGTCAGTTTGGTTTGTAAAATGCAAATCAGGCGATATTAGTATGGCCTAATGGTTAAGGTGTTTGCCTTATAAATGCAAGGTGCAGGGTTTGAGTCTCACAATGGATAATTAACTAGGTTTGTAAGGGCAGTTAGCCTAGTATGAACCTATTACTTTGTAATGTAATTTTTCATTTCTTTTCATATCAGCGTGACTATCGACTTTGTATATTTAAGTATGAAGGGTGTAGGGATCTTGCCTCTACATTGAAGGGTGAGGTGAAAAGGATTTGCCTCCTACAAAAAAAAAAAAGCACACACACACACACTTGCATTACAATTTTTCATTGGGTTGAGTCCCCAATGAGTTGAACTCAATGATATAAGGTCTCATGGAATTATACTTCGGGTATGTATATGGGAAGCATTTTAGTGATTTGCCACTTAAACCATCACTGGGCTGGAACATACATCTTCATTGTTATTTTTATGTGTTTCAGATCTTCCAGCTGTATGACTGAGGTGAGTCTGAATAAAAAAAAAAAAGTGTCATATTGGACTATCTCTCTACCCATTTAACAAGCACTGATCAATTACAGTTTGATGCATTTATTATATATTAAAACAGATGAGCATATCCATTCTGTTAGCCAGTATTATCTGTGTAGTATACCTTTAAAAGGTACTAATATGTGGAATGTGAGTTATGTGACCTAAAGGTTTTACAAATCACAAACCTAGGAGCATAGCTGTGTTTTTAGTGATGTTTTAAATAAAAATGTTTCTAGCAGAAACTGAGTATGGAAGACAGAAAATCCAACATGGTGGTAAAGCCACACTGGTAACAGAAGGGGAGGCTTTATTCAGCTTATTATTGGAACCAAAGGACTAATAGCACGATTAATCGTCTCTTTGTTTTTAACTGCGCAGTTGACACTCTCGTATTTCCTTTTCTTTATCTATCCTGGGAGATTATTTTTCCTGCTTGGTAAGCTCTGTTATATTATTTTCTTATACTGCCCACCTCAAAATATTCAGAAAATACAGGTAAAGCGGTTGGAAAACTGGAAGTTTAAGATCCAAAGATAAGAGTGGTACGTACTATCAGTGGCCTCTGTGGTAAACCAGAGTAAGTGAAGTGTACTCTGCCTCTTCATATCACAGCTGTGGAAGGCTTCAAGCTATTTAATATTTGTGCTGTAAAGAGAGAATAAACAGTATGGGAGTATTTAAAACTAAATTCTAATTGCATTGTTAGCCAAAGAAAAATGGTAGACATACATTTATTTATTTATTTATTCATTATTATATGTGAATGCTATAAAATGCAACTGTGAATTTGGCAGATCTGCATGGCATAAATGCAATTACATAACAGGCAGACTACTGAGTGAATTCAACTGAACGTCTGAATGGGCACCACAGTGGAGCAGCAGATTGCATGGTCTCTTCACAGCAATAGGTTCTCATTTCTTGGGTCGGGTACCATCTGTGTGGAGTCTGCATATTCTCCCTGTGTTTACGTGGGTTTTTTCTGGGTGTTCCAGTTTCCTCCCACATTCCAAACACATGCAGTAGATGAACCGGATACTCTAAACTGGCCATAGATGTGACTGTGTGTGCATGAGTGAGGTATGAAAGAACAAGCATGATGGGGCTAGTCACCTGGTGGTGTGAAAACTGGCTTTAGATGATGGTCACTGTTGAAGTGACACCTGACCCCATTTGCAAAAATAGTAAAAAGGGGATTTATGGATGGTTGGCTGGATGAAAATTTAACACCTGAAGAAGCCAGATACGTATGCAGTGTAGGTGAACTTCAGAAAGCATTGCTAAACTCAGTGATAGATTTCAAGTGGAAAAATTGACAAAGAAATTAAAATAAAGACAAAACAAAGCAAACATGGCTGTAAAAACATTAAAACTAAATGGGATTACATGTAAAAGGAAACTGTGTCTAGACATAAAAGAGTGATCCACACCCAATATATGCTTTGTAGCAGTTAGCATGATAAGAGATGATGTAAAGCAAAAAGCCACTAATGGTTGCCATTGGAGAGAACTGTTGATTGTGCAGACAAAATCATTTGCTGATAAGATTCACATAAATTATGGGAATTACAAGGCAGTTGATAGCGAGGACCATTTATGCCTTGCTAGTACTGACCCTCATATTTAACCTTCTCTTATGAGGGCCAATCAAACTAAGCCGTGAATTTGTGAATACCTATCCAATCATCCCATTCTCATTTGAAGGAAGATATTGTATTGTACTGCGTGATTTGCAGTGGGAGTGTTTTCCAGAGGTGGGGAAGGTACTGTGTAATGAACCTACCTCTCCACCTTGTTTTATTATCTACTGGTGAAGATTTAGGTCTCTTCTTCTGGTATTTACAGACCTATTTGACTTATGGAGATACATAATATTCAGGGCCATGGGGACCCTAATGATAAGCTAGTGAGCTCCTCTCAGCAGTGCATGAGGTACTGAATACAGAAACAGTACTTTCAGTCTTTTCTGATTGCTTAGAGTTTTTAAGTCGGTGATCTTTTTAGTTATGAAAACCTGAGGCCTTTCTAGTTGCTACATTCCAAAAATGGGCATTGCATTTAATAACTGGCTTAATTACAGTGCTGAATATAATGGGTCAGTGGCCACTCTGGATCTTGAAGATAAAACCATGGTGATCAGCTGTGCTAAGCAGAAGTTCTTCCTGACTGTCACTGTATATTGATGAAAGGAGAGGACATTACATCTAAGTACCAAGGTCTCTTAAAACGTTTTCATTTTAGAGCCATATTGTCAGTATTGTAAGCTGGTGGATGGTATAGTCTATCAAATGTGACAATATTAAACTTTTTAGCATTTAATTTAAGCCCATTGTTAGAACACCAGGTATTTACAAGTGTAAATTATTGTTGCAAGGCTTTCGTGTGAGTGGTTTACAGTCTCCCACAAACATTGATAGCAAGATGTCCTGGTTTATAGTCTGACGGTTGCAAAGTAAATGGTAAACAAAAGGCTCAAACATAGACCCTGTGGACACCACTGGTTGCTTCCAAACTCATTGATGAGGCACCTTCTACCCACACCATAGGGATTCTGTCCTTTATCCAATTTCCTATCCATCTTACCACATTGGGACCTATTTGTAATGTATTGAACTTACTAACTATGCTGGCAAGGGGTTTAGTGCCAAATCCCTTGGCCAGGTCAAGGCTTGTTGTGATCACATTATGACAACTGTCAACAGCTTGTGTTATTCTTTTAAAGAAGTTAACCAGATTCATTAGACAGGATCTACCCTTAACAAAGCCAAACTGCTCTGGGTCTAGCCTGATGAGATTTTTAATGTCATAGTTAATCATGTCAGTTATAATTTGTATATGAGTATAATTTGCTTTAAGATAAAAGCTTATATCATTCCCTTGAAAATAAAATAATATGCAATCCCTAGGCTTATTATAAACATTCTAAGATTTTTTACAATGTGTGAGCATTAGCAAAACTATATAAATATCAGAATGTTATATTATAGCAGATAAGACTGATACAGTCCTCAAAAACCATATAAAACAAAAGGGAAAGTGTGCAGAATACATGAATAGCCTAACAAGTGAAGTCAGCTACTATCAAAAAACAAAACATTAAGATCTTCATTGATAGCGCATGTAAAAAAGTCTGTGCCTTTCATCCACTTAAAACATCACCTCTGTTTTCCTTAATCATTATATTATTAAGTGATATTTTTATTACAAAATACAACATACTGCCTGGCCCTAGCTGTGCTGGAATCCAAATTGATTTAATCTGTAAAGCCAGAAGATACTGGAAGCATGTGGCAAGCAACAGATGGGGTTTCATTTCAATTACTTACCACATTTTTTACTCAGTTCATTCCTGACCACTTCTTTCACTTCTTCCACCTACACAGATAGGGAAAAAAAATATTGAATATTATTTTTGTATTGATGAATATGCTTAAATATTCCCAGGTACTTCAAATACACTCACTTATTTCCAAAAGTCTCTTAGCAAATTCTGAATATTTTGTTTCACCTGTATATGTTTGTTTTAGAACTTTTGACACTCTGTTAGATACCTGCTCTTACTATCTTACAAAAATGCAAAAATATAGGGTTTCATTTCTGATATGTAGCTGTCTGACAATTCATTTCCTAGCTTTAAACAGAATGTCTGCTATTATAATGCTGTGATATTTACAAATGAACAGTTGCAATTTTTGGGATGCGGATCTCATAACTTTAATAGCTGTGGTATAAACCACAATGGCCCACAAATAGTTTCCAGCATTCTTTTATTCCCTTTGCACAAAAGGATGAATTACTACTGATTACAATATTGGTATGTTTTCAGACATTGAATTAAAATAGCAATGCAAGGCTGTTTCTCCAGCACCATGTCGTGGTTGTATATTTATGTATCTAAACACAACACAAACACAATTATTTATTTATTTTTATTTTATTTTACATTTGTTGACCGGGCTGGTCTAGCTGGATACATGTCCATTTTCAGTAGAGGCCCGGGGAGAAAAGCTCCACAAATAAAGAGGTAGTTAAACATATCATTCAAGTATAGAGTTATAGTTATAACATTCAAAGAGGAATCAAACATATAAGTAGTACAATTATTTAAAAGAAGTACAATACCTATAATGAACAAGCATTAGAATTAAACCAGGAGATCTCACATGCTGATTTACATACAAAATCATACTTTTTTCAATTAATTCAGCAAACTCCAGGTGATGTTTCAGAGAAAAGGGAAAGCAAGTACCACAACATGTGACATCACTGTTGTCAACAAATAATACACAAAGACAGCAATATGTTACTCTGCAGTGACAAAAGAAGTTAAAAACTGAAACTCTTCAGGGTACCTTAAAATAAACCATGGTTGTCAGAATGTATCAAATAAAAGCTACAATGTATTTGTGATGTAGCAAGGCTGAAATTTAGTACACAGCTCTTAAAATATTTGTACCCAGCAATAATTGATGTTGCTTAAAAAGACATATACAAAGAAGCTTGGCATGCAATGTTTTCCACATTACATAAAAGCTCAGGAGGCGTTTTCTTGTATTTATTTATTTATCTGAGGGAAAAATATCATTATTTTGCAATGGTAATAAAATGCAGTTGAAACTCCAAAGCTAATCAGTGACTGTCTATGTCATATATTCATATCTAAAAAATAGTTCTATTCTTAGGTCAAGCAAATGTGAATGAGATATTGAAACAAAACAAAGTCACTATCACAACTGCTTGACATACTGAGAAGCTCCAACTAGCTTATAGAAATTACAGGTAACCATTTGAAATGCCATGACCCACAAGTCTCCAAACATGAAGCCTGAATGACTGAAAAAAACAGATTTACATATATCAAGTCCAAGATGGCCATTTCCAAGAATATTCTCTTTTCTCTGATGTATAGTGATTTTGAAGTTGGTATAGTGATCTTGGAGTTGGTGGTATAGGTTCTGAGGGTGTGGAAGGTATGCCCCCTTGCATCAAGGGTGCAGTTGGCTTCCCCTTGCAAAAAAATAAGTTTAAAGGAAAAAAGTGATGTCCGAGATTTGCTCTTCTCCTGGTATTTAGGTCTTTTTTTTCAGTGTAAAAATAATGAAAACATTCAAACCACCAAGCTAGAAGCAAGCACAATTTAATAAAAAAAAACAACTGATAAAAACAAATTAACAATGGATAAGCGCTTTCAGGATAGATTTTCTTCATCAGATAATGCATTAATTAAATCCATGAACATTTAAACAAAACATCGATGTTGACTTGTCATTGGTTCTTTTTTGTTTAAATCTTCATGGTTTTATTCAATGATCTCATGAACTGAGTTAGTTGGAGGATGACTGTAAAGGAGCGAGTTCCAGGTCTCAGAAAAAAAGAGTCTATATTACAAGACCGAAGACGCATTCTTTCAAATGCATCTTGGTCGAACATAAAAGGCTGAAAATGCAAAATATCGAAGTGGCTGTTAAGCAAATTCTTTCCCTGGGAAAGAATTTGCTTGGCCGCTTCGGTACTTTGCCATTTTTGGCACTGTAGTGCAGTCTCGGAGTTGGTATATTTAAGTAGGGGGGGGTGTGGGGGTTAAAGCCCCCCACTTAATGTAATGTTTGAAACTGTTTTTTATTTATTTATTTTGTTGGAACAGCGATTTTTTTCCCTTGGAAAAAAAAATCGCTGTTCTGACACTTTGACATTGTAAGCTTTCACTTACATAGGGTCAATTAATCACCATTTGCTTTTTTAAGTGTTCGGTGATCTAACATAGACCCCAGAAAAAGAGGGTTAAAGAGTGTTATATAATCACATTGTTATCACTATCAATGATCTAGCATGCTGCTCTGTGGTGCAGACCAAATGTACTATCACATGGGTCACAAACAGAAACTCCCACGCAAACATTTGCAGTTTGATTTTTAAGAGGTAATAAAGTGAAAATTCATCTATAGAGTGAACCATTAGAAAACTCACTCAGAGTTTCTAAAACTCTCAAGTATTCTTTTGAAGGCCTCAAAAAATTTGCAGCACTGCATCCAGATGCATGGTTAAACAAAAGATGTTCCTACTCATATGCAACTTATTTTTCTTTTTTTTGGGGGGGGGGTGAGTGAGAAGTTGATGGTCAAGAAGGGTTCTTGACAGGAATACAAGGATGAAATCTTATGCACTATCATCAAAGCTGTATTGTATTTTTGGTGAATTGTGAGAACAGTGTTTCTAACAAAATGGTTGCGGTATATGATGCAATCAACTCAACCCATAAATAATAAGAAAAGGAAGTTAATTTAGCCTGATGAAAAAAACTACTAAGGCAACTTACAGCATAATATGCAAGTAAATTAGGCTCTATATGTCTGAGCAGTTACCTGACTTTAAACAAATGATGCAGCTGTTTAAATGAACTCAGGAGATATTACCTTTACTGAACAACAGAGAATAAAACAATCTCAGACAGGTGACTGCTGTACTGTACAGAACAACAGAGGATAAAACAATCTCAGACAGGTGACTGCTGTACTGTACAGAACAACAGAGGATAAAACAATCTCAGACAGGTGACTGCTGTACTGTACAGAACAACAGAGAATAAAACAATCTCAGACAGGTGACTGCTGTACTGTACAGAACAACAGAGGATAAAACAATCTCAGACAGGTGACTGCTGTACTGTACAGAACAACAGAGAATAAAACAATCTCAGACAGGTGACTGCTGTACTGTACAGAACAACAGAGGATAAAACAATCTCAGACAGGTGACTGCTGTACTGTACAGAACAACAGAGGATAAAACAATCTCAGAGAGGTGACTGCTGTACTGTACAGAACAACAGAGGATAAAACAATCTCAGAGAGGTGACTGCTGTACTGTACAGAACAACAGAGGATAAAACAATCTCAGAGAGGTGACTGCTGTACTATACAAACCCTACATCTGTGCAAACATGCAGCTGATATTCAGCTGGTGATGGATTAGAATCATGTTGATCAGTCAAATGCACCTCATCTGAAAGTAAACTCACCCACAAAAAATCATGTTGAAATACTTTTTGGCCAACCTCAGAGATAAATGCCCTCATGCCATGATCTCCTACTCTGAGGTAGTAGTGTAGTAGAGAAAAGGGAGACAGGCCAGGCAGGAGGGATAGAAGATCCCATCTGGGGCAGTGAAGAGAAGTACACATGCTCAGGGATCACTACCAGGGTTTGATTGGAGACCAGTCAAATAACCATGAGGTGCTTCCTGTGAGTGGGCAGCTTGTATTGTTGACAGCAGCTTCTTGTAGATTTAAGGTACAGTTTACTGCTATTGCAAATTGCAAGCAATGACCTGGGAGTGCTACTGAGCATGTGCAGGTGGAATAGATGAAAAAAACACTCCCTAATACTATTGTGATGCTGCCCTATCACTGTCCCTCAACACGGGTCAGGAATCTTTTGATTTTTGGTTTATTCTATTGCATGTTCCCTGTGTTTTTTAACATCTTTATGGAGTGGATTACTGGTACTGCATGTACCTCTGCGTCTGAGTCTGTAAGCAGATTCAGGTTAAATAACTTATGGTGAGGTTTCACCAGGGCATCCACCCATCCATCTACAATCTCCATTTTTCCAATTTTGCACATGGGGTTTATCAACAGTGACTATCTAAAGCCAATGTTTACACTCCCAGTGGCCAACACTGCCATAGTTTTTCTCCATATCACAGACATGCACTCATGCTCACAGCTATGGACAATTTAGATTGTCCAATTCACCTACTGCATATGTCTTTGGAACATGCTACCAGGGCATATTTTGCACTATTTATCAAACAGCCCAATAGTTTATCTGGTCTCTTGGATGAACTTTTCTCATCTTGGGCAGCACTGTCAGTACATCTTCTTTGGTGATGGTATGGGGGGGGGGGGTTGGAGAGATAGAAGAATTATAGGGTTTTTGAAACTCATCTCAGGAGTAAATTTCGGAATAAACTTTTAGTATATTGCCAACATTCACTGGGCAGTCATCTCAGGAGTTAAATTTCAACTAAACTTCTTTGCTAATATATTGGCAATGTTCACCATATCTGAGTAAATATTGTTGTTTATTATGAGTTCAGTAGCTTGCCACGTGTTATTTATTATTTTTTTACCATAACTAAAGAAGGATTTGTAATTGTTTTTAGCTTCAAATACCTACCTGAGTTAATGGGATGCCTTACTAAATCTAACAGTCTGCACTGTTTAAGGAGAAACAATATACAGCAATATTGCCTACAGGTTGCTGTTCTGCATGTTGTACAGTAAGCTATTCTAAGTGTTGCACAATGAATACTGCACTATCCTCCACATATCCAGAGGCAGCTGGGGCATGACCCCTCATGTATGACAGTCTGTTACCCTCTCCTTTCTCAACTGTGTCCTGCACACTCCTGCATGCACTTGACAGAAGGTTGCTGCATGGTATAGCATGGTAGAGCTGTGCTTACCCCCCTCAGGTGTTTCTTGCCATCCTTCCTACACATTTCATTGTTGTGGCTTATCTGATTGTATCTCTCCCCTCAGGATGGGAGACAAGAATTGGCCAGTCATGTCCCCCCTTCTCTGGTCAGCTCTTGTAGTACCTGGACCACTATCAAACCTGGACTGTATAAAATATACTCAGGGCTTCATCCTTCTGTATAGGGGAATGGCCCTATTATAATTCAATATTTCCATTACAGCTTGAACTGCATTGTTTTGTGCCATAAGTAATTGTATTGTAGTATAACCTCAGCCCTTCCATGATTTGCAATGCAAAATCATTCGCAGCAACAACACATCGCACAAGCACTGAATAACAGTTAAGTCTGCTTTATGCTGGAGATGCATCAGTTGATGTCAGTGATAAAACAGCTGGACAGCATTTATGTTGCCAGTTTGATGAAGCACTGTGCTTCTCAGCATCAAAAGTGGAATAGGACTCAAAATGATATCTGGACTGAGGAACCTTCAAGAAAAGCAAAGACTGAGAAAATAGTTAAACTAGATCACATTGTCTTCTATTAAAATTTTTCCTGGGAAAGAGGTTCAGTGACTGGGTCTAAATGGCAATATAAAATTAAATATTTTCCCTCTAAATGGAGCTTTTCTGTTTCCTCATTCAAGGCAGGAAGGAACCTTATACCTTATAAATGACTGCTGACCCCAGCTCTCACATACTGTGGGCTATGTATTCATCAAAAATCATATGCGTTTCCCTCAGATAATCAGTGACCTGTTTTTACCTGGAAGGAACTCTTTCCCCTGCATTTGAAGGTATATGAGCCACAGAATTGGTCACATTTCACAGGGTTCACAAAACAGAGATTTGTGATTGTAAGCGTGGTTACCTAAGTAGTCAAACAAACAGCAAAGAACCAAACCAGGAAGTAAGTGCACACACAGCCAGGAAATGGAACAGCTCCTTGTAAGTTCACCAAAGCAGATTCAGTAAATCCAGGTAGGCACCAAATGAATTTAAATAATTCCTTTATTCAGAACCACAGAATGATAACACACAAGCGCTTTCGCTCAGAGGAATTCTGAGCTTTATCAAGTGACACCATGCTGTTAAATCAGGTGTCTTATATACCTTGAAAATCCTAGATTAATTAGAAAGCACTGCCAATTAACAATTTAAAGAGACTATGCGCTTTTCCACATGCTTAAAAACTCCATTAAAACAAAATGTATAAAAAAGTAGTGATAGAGTATGCTTAAAATAATGCATTAATGCATCTGTTACTACTAAAAATGTTGATAACATAAAAATAAACAAAACATTATACACTATTTCCCTAATGTTTAACTTTATAATAAAACTTGCTGTGTGCAAAAATCTGCACTTCTTTTGAAAATTGAAATAAGGTGGAATGACTTGACATACCAACTGTTGTTCGTGTAATTGTAATATAAGGCAAATGCCTAATGTGGGTATGACAATATTTTCTTTTCTTGGCCTTGTTGACAGCCCTGCTGGAAAAAGAGAACACTATAGCTTAAGTAAACTAAACTGTGCTATACAATAGGTCATTCCTTAACATAGACCTTGTTTAGTGTAACATTAAGTAAAAAACATGTCCATGCGTTGGGTGCTTGTCATAAATAATTGTATGGGGAATATCAAACTAAAGTCTTGCCCTTCTTAGTTTCAGTAGTGGCTTGATACTGATCAAACCATTAAGCCCAGGGGGTCTCCCAGCATCTAACTTTAATTGCCAGAGGAGTTCTCGGTATTCTAATGTTGATTCCCAGTCACCCCCCCCTGGCATCAGGCTCAACTTGTTCCAGTACCATGAATTTCAGTTTTATGTTTGGACAGGTCAGGGAGTGTTTATAAAAAGCGTTGGTTTCCTTCTTTTTGTTTATATCGTAAAAATGCTCATATATCCGCTTGCGGAATTCCCTTTCCGTTTTTCCTACATAGAAACTGTTGCATGTGGTGCAGAAGCCCAGATAAACCACTCCCTTGCTACCACATGTGAAATGGCCTGCTGGGTAGATTTTAAACCTTCTGGATGGAATGGTGATACTTTTTTCTTCCAAGATGGCATGGCATTGGGTACATGCCCCACATTTAAACGTACCCTTTCTTGCTGGGTTGATTTTCCTTGCAATGTTCTGCTTTTTTTCGAACATTTCCTTAAGATTGGTACCTTCTCCTTACAAATGAAGGTTGGTCAGGCAATAGCCCCCTGAACTCTTCAAAGAGGGCAAGTACAGGCCAATATTTTCTTACAGATTCCTCCATTTCCCTTGAATGCAAGGAATAGGTGTAGATAAAACTGTTCTTAAATTCATTGGTGATAACGGGAACGGAACTAGCTGGTGTGCCCGTTCCCTTACTCAGAAGGGGTGGGTAGACAGTTCCTCTTTTAGAGTTTACCTCCTCGACCAGGCTTTCAAAGAGGTCCAAAGGATAGCCCCTTTCTAGGAACAGGCCTTCCAAAAACTTGACTTCTGCCATGTAGTCATCATGTCCACTGCAAATCCTACTTGCCCTGATGAGTTGTCCTTTGACAATGCCTTTTTTCTGGAAAAAAGGATGTGCACTCTCAAAGTGCAGGACAGAGTTGGAAAAAGTGGGTTTTCGATACAGCTTAGATTGAAAACTGTTCTCCAAGTAATTTTTGTATATGGTGACGTCCAAATAATGCAATTGGTCTGGATCGATAGAATGGGTGAACTGCAAAAAATTGGTACTTGCATTGATGTGAACAAAAAAACTCAGAAGCTCATCCTCAGACCCTTGCCACAACATGCAGGTATCGTCAAGGTAACGTCTGTAGAGGAGCAGATGTTGTTCCCAAGGGGGGACCAGTACAAACTTGTGCTCCCATACGTGAAGCACCACGTTGGCGTAAAAGGTAGCACAAGATGCCCCCATTGCTACTCCTTTACTTTGCTTGAAGAGTTCCCCATTAAAAAAGATGAAATTGTTACGTAGTACGATTTCCATGAATTCAGTGACCAAGTTACTTAGTCTGTTGTTCATATCGGTTTCATTGGTGAGAAACTCGCCAAACCAGTCCAGACCCTCATCATGTGGAATACTGGAAAAGAGATCCTTGCTGTCAATAGTCACCAGCAATAGGTCAGGAGAAAACTTGGTAGTAGGAAATTCACACAGAAAATGCCAGGAGTCCTTGCATACATGCGTGAGCAGGGGGGTGAATCTCTTGGTCAAACAATCAATAAATTTACCGATGGGTTCTGTGATTCCTCCTGCCCCTGCCACTATTGGCCTAAATGCTGGCGGGTTGGTTCCCTTGTAGATTTTAGGGATGCCAAACAAAACCGGTATCCTTGGTTTTTCTACATGTAAATAATTGTAGAGCTTTTCATTGATGGAATTTTGCAGCAATAAATCGTACAAATGGTAGTTGATCTGCACTAGAGCAAAATTGACTTCATTTCGTGAGACTGTTGAATATTGCCCATCATTTTGAAGCATATTATGAATGTGAGCCTCATAATCAGCAGCAAACATCAGCACTACCCCTCCGCCTTTGTCCGGCTTCATTATCCTCACATTTTCATCCTTTAACTGTTTAATAAAGTTGAACCCTACATTAGAGAAGTTGCCACCTAGTGAAGTCTTTCTGTCCATAGATATTTTCCTAAAATCCTTTTCCACCAAATTCTCAAAAAAAGATATGAGTGGGTGTAGTGGGGGGTTGAATACACTCCTGCGGCTTGGACCTGTCTCCATAAATTGCTGCCCCTTAAAATAGTGTGTTAAATTCAAACCCCTGGTAAAGAGTTTTAACTCAACCAGGGACTGTGAAAGATTCATAGGTCTAGAAGGCACAAATTGCAAGCCACGAGTGAACACATCAAACACCCAGTCATCCAATTCTAAATCCGTGTAATTATAAATGGCAAAGTTATCTTTTCTTAAAATAGTACACAAAGGAGTGTCTAATAGGGTACCTTCTGTAGTACATGCCCAAGAGGAAAATGTTCATGAAGAGGTGGAAGAGCCACCTCGAAGAAGTGAAAGGCTAGCTGAAAAGGGTAGGAAGGGTGGTAACCAGGATTTTCAGCAGAACCCCGGGAGGCCCGGGGTTTGGGGACACAAACAGGCACCCAGGGCATGGACCCGCAGGCAGTGAATGAGGAAAGTTTTTTTGAAGCAATACTAAACACTTCAAACACAGAATTTGCTGTGGACCACCTTAACAGCATTAAAGGCAATGGTATAGGGGGCCTTAATGACATGTGTACTATTTTAAGAAAAGATAACTTTGCCGCAGGAGTGTATTCAACCCCCACTACACCCACTCATATCTTTTTTTGAGAATTTGGTGGAAAAGGATTTTAGGAAAATATCTATGGACAGAAAGACTTCACTAGCTGGCAACTTCTCTAATGAAGGGTTCAACTTTATTAAACAGTTAAAGGACGAAAATGTGAGGATAATGAAGCCGGACAAAGGCGGAGGGGTAATGCTGATGTTTGCTGCTGATTACAAGGCTCACATTCATAATATGCTTCAAAATGATGGGCAATATTCAACAGTCTCACAAAATGAAGTCAATATTGCTCTAGCACAGATCAACTACCATTTGTACGATTTATTGCTGCAAAATTCCATCAATGAAAAGCTCTACAATTATTTACATGTAGAAAAACCAAGGATACCGGTTTTGTTTGGCATCCCTAAAATCCACAAGGGAACCAACCCGCCAGCATTTAGGCCAATAGTGGCAGGGGCAGGAGGAATCACAGAACCCATCGGTAAATTTATTGATTGTTTGACCAAGAGATTCACCCCCCTGGTCACGCATGTATGCAAGGACTCCTGGCATTTTCTGTGTGATTTTCCTACTACCAAGTTTTCTCCTGACCTATTGCTGGTGACTATTGACATCAAGGATCTCTTTTTCAGTATTCCACATGATGAGGGTCTGGACTGGTTTGGCGAGTTTCTCACCAATGAAACCAATATGAACAACAGACTAAGTAACTTGGTCACTGAATTCATGGAAATCGTACTACGTAACAATTTCATCTTTTTTAATGGGGAACTCTTCAAGCAAAGTAAAGGAGTAGCAATGGGGGCATCTTGTGCTACCTTTTACGCCAACGTGGTGCTTCACGTATGGGAGCACAACTTTGTACTGGTCCCCCCTTGGGAACAACATCTGCTCCTCTACAGACGTTACCTTGACGATACCTGCATGTTGTGGCAAGGGTCTGAGGATGAGCTTCTGAGTTTTTTTGTTCACATCAATGCAAGTACCAATTTTTTGCAGTTCACCCATTCTATCGATCCAGACCAATTGCATTATTTGGACGTCACCATATACAAAAATTACTTGGAGAACAGTTTTCAATCTAAGCTGTATCGAAAACCCACTTTTTCCAACTCTGTCCTGCACTTTGAGAGTGCACATCCTTTTTTCCAGAAAAAAGGCATTGTCAAAGGACAACTCATCAGGGCAAGTAGGATTTGCAGTGGACATGATGACTACATGGCAGAAGTCAAGTTTTTGGAAGGCCTGTTCCTAGAAAGGGGCTATCCTTTGGACCTCTTTGAAAGCCTGGTCGAGGAGGTAAACTCTAAAAGAGGAACTGTCTACCCACCCCTTCTGGGTAAGGGAACGGGCACACCAGCTAGTTCCGTTCCCGTTATCACCAATGAATTTAAGAACAGTTTTATCTACACCTATTCCTTGCATTCAAGGGAAATGGAGGAATCTATAAGAAAATATTGGCCTGTACTTGCCCTCTTTGAAGAGTTCAGGGGGCTATTGCCTGACCAACCTTCATTTGTAAGGAGAAGGGGTACCAATCTTAAGGAAATGTTCGAAAAAAAGCAGAACATTGCAAGGAAAATCAACCCAGCAAGAAAGGGTACGTTTAAATGTGGGGCATGTACCCAATGCCATGCCATCTTGGAAGAAAAAAGTATCACCATTCCATCCAGAAGGTTTAAAATCTACCCAGCAGGCCATTTTACATGTGGTAGCAAGGGAGTGGTTTATCTGGGCTTCTGCACCACATGCAACAGTTTCTATGTAGGAAAAACGGAAAGGGAATTCCGCAAGCGTATATATGAGCATTTTTACGATATAGAAAAAAAGAAGGAAACCAACGCTTTTTATAAACACTCCCTGACCTGTCCAAACATAAAACTGAAATTCATGGTACTGGAACAAGTTGAGCCTGATGCTGGGGGGGGGGGGGTGACTGGGAATCAACATTAGAATACCGAGAACTCCTCTGGCAATTAAAGTTAGATGCTGGGAGACCCCCTGGGCTTAATGGTTTGATCAGTATCAAGCCACTACTGAAACTAAGAAGGGCAAGACTTTAGTTTGATATTCCCCATACAATTATTTATGACAAGCACCCAACACATGGACATGTTTTTTACTTAATGTTACACTACACAAGGTCTATGTTAAGGAATGACCTATTGTATAGCACAGTTTAGTTTACTTAAGATATAGTGTTCTCTTTTTCCAGCAGGGCTGTCAACAAGGCCAAGAAAAGAAAATATTGTCATACCCACATTAGGCATTTGCCTTATATTACAATTACACGAACAACAGTTGGTATGTCAAGTCATTCCACCTTATTTCAATTTTCAAAAGAAGTGCAGATTTTTGCACACAGCAAGTTTTATTATAAAGTTAAACATTAGGGAAATAGTGTATAATGTTTTGTTTATTTTTATGTTATCAACATTTTTAGTAGTAACAGATGCATTAATGCATTATTTTAAGCATACTCTATCACTACTTTTTTATACATTTTGTTTTAATGGAGTTTTTAAGCATGTGGAAAAGTGCATAGTCTCTTTAAATTGTTAATTGGCAGTGCTTTCTAATTAATCTAGGATTTTCAAGGTATATAAGACACCTGATTTAACAGCATGGTGTCACTTGATAAAGCTCAGAATTCCTCTGAGCGAAAGCGCTTGTGTGTTATTCTGTGGTTCTGAATAAAGGAATTATTTGAATTCGTTTGGTGCCTACCTGGATTTACTGAATCTGCTTTGGTGAACTTACAAGGAGCTGTTCCATTTCCTGGCTGTGTGTGCACTTACTTCCTGGTGTGGTTACCTAAGTAGATTATCTTTAAGACTGATGTATAATGTCAATTTATAATTCACCGAGAAACCACCATGTCATGCACATTTTGACAAAGTTAAACTCCCCAAATCAGTGTCAGTATATATAAATTTGAGGGCGACGTATCCCCTACATTTCCCCAAACAGAGACTTTCCTGTACGGGAAAAACACATTTAATTGTTTGACTGGTTGATTTGTCAAGCAGGTGTGCTCAGTGAGTTGGTTCTTGTTGGATTTGTAACTTGACGACTCATAGTGAAATCCATGCTTAAAAACGTGGTGAATGTTTCAATGTAGCATGCTTTCCAAGCATATATTTCTGTATACTGTTCTTTTACAAGACAATTCAATATAGTAGACATCCTGTGGCAGTATTCCTTCTCTCAAGGTCACATGTGTGTATTTGTACTACAAGTGTCACTAGGTGTGCATAGATTTATCTGCACATAGTTGTGGAGAAAGTGTACAGGTAGTGCTTTTAGATCATTCTAATAGAAGGTGACAGTGTACAGCACAGCTAGTTCTTTTAGATCAGTCTACTACTAGGTGACAGTATACAGGTAGTGGTTTTAGATCATTCTACTACCAGTTGACAGTGTACAGGTAGTGCTTTTAGATCATTCTACTACCAGGTGACAGTGTACAGCTAGTAGTTTTAGATCATTCTACTACCAGGTGACAGTGTACATCTAGTGCTTTTAGATCATTCTTCTACCAGGTGACAGTGTACATGTAGTGCTTTTTGATCATTCTACTACCAGGTGACAGTGTACAGGTAGTGCTTTTAGATCATTCTACTACCAGGTGACAGTGGACAGGTAGTGCTTTTAGATCATTCTACTACCAAGTGACAGTGGACAGGTAGTGCTTTTAGATCATTCTAGTACCAAGTGACAGTGTACAGGTAGCGCTTTTAGATCATTCTACTACCAGGTGACAATGTACAGGTAGTGCTTTTAGATCATTCTACTACCAGGTGACAGTGTACAGGTAGTGCTTTTAGATCATTCTACTACCAGGTGACAGTGGACAGGTAGTGCTTTTAGATCATTCTACTACCAAGTGACAGTGGACAGGTAGTGCTTTTAGATCATTCTAGTACCAAGTGACAGTGTACAGGTAGTGCTTTTAGATCATTCTACTACCAGGTGACAATGTACAGGTAGTGCTTTTAGATCATTCTACTACCAGGTGACAGTGTCCAGGTAGTGCTTTTAGATCATTCTACTACCAGGTGACAGTGTACAGCTAGTGCTTTTAGATAATTCTACTACTGGGTAACAGTGTACAGCTAGTGCTTTTAGATCATTCTACTACCAGGTGACAGTGTACAGGTAGTGCTTTTAGATCATTCTATTGCCAGGTGACAGTGTACAGGTAGTGCTTTTAGATCATTCTACTACCAGGTGACAGTGTACAGGTAGTGCTTTTAGATCATTCTACTACCAGGTGACATTGTACAGGTAGTGCTTTTAGATCATTCTACTACCAGGTGATAGTGTACAGGTAGTGCTTTTAGATCATTCTACTACCATTTTTCTCATATTGCTCTTCCTTGCTCTAAACAGGATGTGAAAGGTCAGCATTTGTTATGTGATACTAATGCTTTTCATTATATAATGATTGCATATACCTCACAGCCACATGATCACATTTTCAAATCTTTTTGGTCACTACTTTATGTTTCTGGTTAATATTCTGTCATACTATATTAGAGTTGCATGCTTTTTTCCCCTCCTCTATAATCTCTTACTTAACCGAGTTCCCATGCATGATGTCTACTTAATGTTGTTGTTATCTTTTGGCATTTCCCAGTTAGAGGTCGCCACAGTGGAACTCCGGTCTGCTAATGATTATTAGTAGATTTTGACGAATGCCGTGGTGCCAGCTCGACGTTCAACCTTCAGTGAAGGCACGCCCATTTACGCATCTCTTTTGAATGCCTACCCAACTACAGGAAGGACATGCAGACTCCACAAAGAAGGCACTCACCGCACTCCAGCCGAGAATCAAATGGGGGAACCTCTTGCTGTGAGGCACCAATGCTACCACTGCACCACCGCTATTATGTAACTACTGTTGTTGCAGAATATGAGACAAATTATATATTAATGTAATATTCCTTTACCCTTACAAGTTTGTGATTGTATCATTTATGATATTCAATACATTTTAGCTACTAGGATACATCATAAGAAAAGGTCAGTGTAAGATAATATGTGTGTGTGTGTGTGTGTGTGTGTGTGTGTGTGTGTGTGTGTGTGTGTGTGTGTGTGTGTGTGTGTGTGTGTGTGTGTGTGTTTGTGTGTGTGTGTGTACATTTACATTTATTTTTATGAATCCTTTGTTGACAGGGTTCATCGCACAAGGCTAGATGCCTCTTTTCAGGAGAGACCCAAAGTGGTATTTATACTACTAGGAGAAATCTGGCCAGGGCATCAAGGTGCTTCCCCTATTCTTTTTGAGAGGTACTGCAGGATCTTTTACATGCACCTGAGCAATCACCAACTCAAGCAGATGGGGTCTTGGTTTAATGTCTCATCCGAAGAAGGACACACTCAGGAGTGTAGCACCCCACCCCCTTATGCTGCACTGCTGTGTCAGCAATCCATCTACCTGGTGTGGAAATAAAACCTACAGCCTTCTGCAGCTATGGTGAGTGTGCTGCCATTTGTACCACTGACATTATTTTATTCATACATCGGTTTATGTCTAATCATCAAAATACATCAATGTGGTTATTTTGAAAAGCAACCTTACAAAAAAAGAATAATGAAAATAAAGTAGATCACAAACGAAAGTCACTCACATTCCTTCTGCAGTCCTGTCACAAAATCCTACAACTACCATCAGACAAAATTTGTCTGAACCGTCATAGTGTTACAGAAAGAGAGTTTCTAAGGTAAGAAGTAGGGTTAGGATCAGAGTTAGGGACAAGGGCAAGGCTATGATTCATATTAAAGCACGTTAGTAAGGTAGTGCAGGGGTACAAAATCCTTTCCATAATACTACCACTAAACAAGATAGGTTAGAGAAACATACTACATAACAAATACTCAGCACCAACTCTGTCCCCTTCCCTAACCATTACTGTAACCCTAATTCACAAACGTTCACATAATGCTAAATCACTGCCCTTTAGTTAAAACTTACTGTAGCCATAACCTGCAAACACTTGCACAGCAATAAACCTATTCCTTAGCATAACCCTCATAGCCCCTACTGCCACCATAACCTGCAAACAACTGCACACACACTACTAACACCTAATGCCAAAACTTTCAAAATATCTGAAAGTGTCTGCATTAACATAAAGAACCCACACTTAACCTTTCAAGCTCCACAACTCAACATAGACAGCACTCTGTAAAGAGAGCATTTGGTGAATATCAAACACCTGGATATATGTGTAATCTCTCTCTATATATGGAGAGAAAGTGCAGAGTTAGATGTGCATGTATTTTTATATAAAATGTGTGTGAGTATACACAGACACAAACACATACACACACACACACACACACACACACACACACACACACACATATATACATACATACACACACACACACACACACACACACACACACACACACACACACACACACACACACACACACACACACACACACACACAGGCACATGCACACATATCTCTCTATCTATATTTAGATAGATAAATAAATATGTGTGTAGTATAGTTAGAAAAATGTAAACAAAAATTACATGACTATGCAATATAGATCTACGTTCTGTATTATAGCATAAACACTTTCATTAGGATGTTAGGTGCCATGCAACATTTCATGACTGTCAAGGTAAAAAAAAAATAACAAAACAATGAACCACTTACAGATAATCCAGGTTCCCCCTTTTCTCCTTTCACACCTTCACTGCCTGCCTCTCCCTAAATGGAAAAATTGCAGAAAATGTAAAGCATAAAACAAAATGTAATGAAAAGTAGTTAGCAAATAATGAAGGTATGTTAGATATTCTTTTATATCAAGAAATGAAGCCAATGCTGGCATTCTGAAACAGCTTTAATAAGTAATCCAAACTGTATGGCAGAATACAGCAGAAATCATGAGTAGCAGCAGGAAGAGGGATATGATGTGATTCACCTGAACGTATCATGGCATCGGTACAATTAGCACACGTATCACATGACAGCTGAACAAGTTAGTTTAGCAGTGAGCAGCATGTGACAAAAGGCTGCTTATTGATCTTTACATTTCATCTTGCCTGACTCCTTTGCTGAAGGTGAATAATGTACAAATTGAGGTGTAACACTTCCTGTAGCAATGTGAGAAGCAATGAGCATGCTAAACAATAACTACTGAGAATACTATGTAGTCATTTGAAAAGTACTGTACCATAAACTAAGAATTTGTAATATTTTTAACAAGGAAAGATGATTAAAGACTGCCACAACAAAAGTTAACACACACACACACACACACACACACACACACACACACACACACACACACACACACACACACACACACACTCACATGGGTACACACACATGTACAGATGTACACAAGGAAAGATGATTAAAGACTGCCACAAAAAAAGTTAACACACACACACACACACACACACACACACACACAAACACACACACACACACACACACACACACACACACACACACACACACACTCACATGGGTACACACACATGTACAGATGTACACATGCACATAAGCTTGCACACAGACACACACATGCACACAAGCATGCATGCAGACACGTAAACACACACACAAACATGCACATGTACAGATGCACACATGTATATACACACACCGACACACACACACACACACACACACACACACACACACACACACACACACACACACACACACACACACACACACACACACACACACACACACACACACCAATGCACATGGACAGATGTGCACACACATATATACACAAGCATGCACATGGACACACGTGCACACACACAGAAGTACGCATGTGGGCAACAGGGCATACATGCACGTACACACACACACACACACACACACACACACACACACATACACACACACACACATATGCACACATGGATATATTTTCAAACATGGGAAGATGTACAGTTTGGCAAAATATAAATCTAGTTTTGCATATTATTTGGCTTTTGATTTGTAATGAAGTACACTGATTGAATGTTACCATTCTGTATTTAGTTTGCTCCTACAAACATGGGTGATGTCATCTGATTCATTTACAAAGGTATCACTGACAAGAAATACAATTTGGACAGAGTTTTCATCTGCCTTACTGCACTGTAGCAGTACCTGAGTAGTGGCAGCTGACCCATAAAAAAAACTTTCTCTCCAGAAGCTTGGCTATGAATATGCCTTTCATTGTAGTTAAACACATAAAAAAATTAGGTATTGTATCTAATTTTTTGTGACTAGATGGTAAATTCTGAATTGATTTAGTTCCATCATCACTTCCGGGTCTCCATGATATTCAAAACTACAAACACGGTAGTACTGACATATTATTTTTCCGAACCTTAAGGTGCTCCAGTTGAATGTTGGAATTTCTGCTCATGTTGTCATGTTACGTTATTTAACTATAAGTAGTATATGTCTTTATTGTTGTTACTTTTATTCTTATACCTGAAAATGGGTTGCAAAGTATTTAGTACACACCAAATGATTCAATACAATGAATAAACTGCTTCTGTTGATATAGCTTCCTAGTTTCATATTACTTAATGACATACTCTCAACTACACATACATAATTAGTATTTTCCTGCATACACATACAATATTTAATTGTCTTACATGAATGTAAATATTTCTACACTTCTAAATTTACTTTCATGCAATGTTTATTGTTGTTATTTTGTGTTACATTGTCCTGTTATGTTCTGATTATTTTTTATAATACTGTATCCCCATTGCATACAATGTTCACTGCTGTTACCTTATATTACATAGTCCTGTAATGTTGTGATTACTTTTTATAATATTGTATCCCATTACATGCAATGTTTACTGTTGTTATCTTATACTGCATTGTCCTGTTACATTGTGATCATTCTTTATAATATTGTATCCCATTGCATACAATGTTTACTCTTGTTATCTTATATTATATTGTCCTCTTACATTTTGATTATTCTTTTATAATATTGTATACCATCACATGCAATGTTAGCTCTTCTGATTACTTGTTACACTACTGTATCCCATTACAAACTTTTATTACAAAAAAAAAAAAAATTAAAAAAAAAAAAATTAAAACAATTTTATTACAAGCTTTTGTTCTATAAGATCATCCTGTTACGTTGTCATTGTTTTTATAATACTTTATCACATTGCATGCAATGTTATCCCTTGCTATTCTCTTTTTGATTCTTATGTTCAGAGGTTTATAGGTAATTACTAGGCAATCAGTCTGCAAACAATTCCAAGCCTAGTCAACAGACCCTATTCAAAACTTCCCTCTAGCTCCAAAGAGGGCAAGATAGGACAGACAGGATAGCATGCCCATCCAGTTATCTAGGCTGACCTTGAAGGTGTCAGAGGTGCTGCTGTGCTAGACATGTAGTAGAAGTTTGTTCCAGTGGCAGGGGATATATTGAATATGGATCTATCATACTAGCATGTCTTATTTATCTGCTATGAAGGTTTAGATCCTTTAACCAAGTATTTGAGGTACCATTAGTTCTGCAAAGGAGTAGAAAGTCAAATAGGGTTGGATCTTTTATGGTTCAAAAGTCAAGGCACAGATCTCCACAGAGGAGTCTCTAAGACACTGAGTACAGAGAAAGACTTGACAGCGTCTCCTGATAACAAAGATTTTGGGGACCATTGGTCTTTTCATATATGAATTTCTGTGATATCTCAAGTTATATGATATGTGTACACAAATATATGCCAAAAGGGCCAGGGAATTAAGACTAATTTGGATCTAATGGAGATACCTTTGGAAATAAATTGATAAAAGTCATTCAGAACTGCTGTAGAGATGTGCTCATCAAATGATAAGGAATTATCAACAAGAATGCCTAAATCCCTTACAATAGTGTCAAATTTAAGAGGTGCATCGCCTATTTGGTTACAATAGTGTCAAATGTAAGAGGTGTATCACCTATTTGATAAGTGAAATTATTTTGTTTACCAGAATGAACTGATTTTGTTTACCAGAATGAACTATGTTACATTGTTTCCATTTAATATGAGACCATTGTCCTTGCACCACTTGTTAACATAGTCTAACCCATGATGGAGCAATTCTGAGGCTGTTGAAGACCTATTAAAAGCCCACAATTTACAGTTGTTTGTAAACCTAGTTAACTATAGGGCTGGCATGCGGGCCTGAAGGTCTGAGAAATAAATGCCAAATAGGAGAGGGCCCAAAATTGAGCCCTGTGGTACACCACTTGTAACTTTTTTTTGTTTTCAGAAGTGGCACTACAATTCTAACTACTTAGGTTCTGTCACACAACCAGTTAGCTATCCATCACATAATATAAGGATTTATATTCAGATTTACAAGTTTATCAATAATGTCTGTATGAGGAATAGTGTCAAAGGCCTTGGTAAGGTCTAGATATGCTGTATGCACTGCATAATCACTATCCACCACTTTGATTACTGTTCCCAAGAAATTAATGAGGTTAAAGAGGCAGCACAAAGCTGAACTGATAAGGATCTAGAGATAAGAGACTGTGACTGCCCAGATTAATGAGGCAAAGTTTACATATGAAGCCAGCAAGATTAATGGGTCTATGGTTACCAGGGCCTGTGGTGAATATGTTATTCTATTGTATTCCATTGAATACTAAGTTACCTTTCTGCTTCATAGCCTAGGTCATGGACCAGTGTGCCTATTCTGTTACAAAGTCAAATAGCTAAAATAAATAAATAAATGACGCAAGTAATCTACAGACAATCAAATAGCCAGTTAGAAATGAATAAAGTGTATATGGAATACCAGGATTTATTGCAATGTGAGAAATAACAATAAGAAAAATATGCAAAGACATTCCTAGTATTCAGAATGGCTTACCGTGATACTGAAGCCATACCGCAGAAGGTTTCCCCATCATGGTCATTTCTGAGACTGCTCTACTACTACGGTTTTCCACTTGTGTGGACAGTAGCATAGATACTAATGCAGCAGTCTGAGGGAGTGGCTAATACTAATTAGTCATGTGGTCTCCCTTACAAATGTTCAATTCTCACAATTAACTTGGTTGAGAAAGTAAAATTTTACTCTGGGAAGAAAAACACATTTACTCTTAAGGAGTTCTCACGATACAGGTAAATACAATAGAACCTTGTTTGTGAGTGTGTGTGTGTGTGTGTGTGTGTGTGTGTGTGTGTGTGTGTGTGTGTGTGTGTGTGTGTGTATGTGCATGCATGTGTACATGTCTGCCTTGCTGGTCATACTACAAGTGTTAGGTAAATGGATGCTGAGTCTGTTTATGCATACGTCGCATTGCACACACACATACACACACACACACACACACACACACACACACACACACACACACACACACGTGTGTGTGTGTGTGTGTATTTGTGTGCATTAGAGTATGTCTATGGCTGTGTGGGTGTTTCCACAATTATATACAGGCTTGTTGTGGATGACTGAATGTGTGTATGTGTGTGTGTGTGTGTGTGTGTGTGTGTGTGTGTGTGTGTGTGTGTGTGTGTGTGTGTGTGTGTGTATGGTAGAATGCCTATGCAAACACAATGCATGGGCTACTAAGAAGTACACTAACATGCCAAGATCTGACAGTGCAGTGATCAGTTTAGAAACATGTTAATGAGGTGTTTCTCTGTGTGACTTTACTATATCTCTGAATCAGAGATTTTCACTATCATGCTAATTTGCTAACACAGTTGGTTAATTATTGCAGGCAGACAGGATCACCTTGTAATCCTGCAATAATGTGAGTTTATTACAAATCAGCCTAAAATGATATGCTCACATTTATTATAATATAGTAGTACTAATATTCTTATACTTATTTTTCATTGCTATAAAAAGGTATCTAACATGACATATGTAAATAAGGAATGTGTACCGAAAGCAAAATAAAAACGTAAAAAGTAATTACAAAGCAGTACAAATTAAAAAATGCAGAAAATACTGAACCTTCAGTTACTATTCTTTAGACAGTGTTTCATTACAGACTTGGAACGTTATTTGAAATAATGCATATCTCTCAGTTTAATTGTGATGTAACCCCATGTTATAGCAGGATAAGTTGGCATAACTGAGAGAGACACTAACAACATGTTACTAGAAAAGCCATGCCAATCAGGGCAGTACTAATATTTTGTAGAAATGTAATTTGGTTTGTAAAATAAAGACTGGAAAATCATTTAGAGACTGCATTTGCTGGTTATATAATAAAAGCATTAACACTTCAGTAAAGCACTTCTTACTGTCTGCAAGTAGTACTGAAATTACAAAATGGACACGGTGATCGAGGTGTATACATTAACATCTCCTAATGTGAAGGCAAATACCAATCCAAAATAAGGATCATCTACCTAAAAATATGAGCGTCATATAGAGTTATAGTGCAGCTTTCATTCTGTGTGGGAACTAGTCAATGCTGTTCTTGGTGGCAGCTTAGATTTTTACTCAATTCTCGATCTCCAACACACATACTGCACACAGGCTCAAGCACACACACACACACACACACACACACACACACACACACACACACACACACACACACACACACACACACACACACTCAACATTTTCTTGGATTATATAATTTGCTGCAGAAAATACAATTTCTGCTTAGCACTATACTGAATCTGTTGTGAAACAACACCCGTGGAGAATACCAGTTAACTTACTAGGTCCCCTTTGAGTCCAGGATCTCCAGTAGCTCCTTTTACACATGGAAGGGATTGTCCCTTTCTTCCCCTTTTACCCTGTAAGAAAGAAGGCAGAATACATTATTAAATTATCCATCTAGCGAAAAAGTAAAGTTTCTTGGGGTTTTATGTAAAAAGTTTTCTTTATTAATTGTGATTTTCAAGATAAACTGCACTGAATGCATTAATAAAAACCCACATTGGTAATGCAGTTCTCAGTTTATGAACCAAGAAACAATTTAACTCAAACATTACTTAAGTTTTTTGTTAACTTATAATGGACAATAATGATTACAATTTTATGCAACAGGAACATTTGAATACCTCAGAATTTGTATAATCAGTACACCAAACACCAAAATTAATGTAGATTATTAGATGACTACATAGTGCAGAAGTTTTTTTGACATCAGGTTATACACATGCTACAAAAAACACTGGACACAGAAGTCATGAAATGCTTTCTATCACACATTCATATATCTTACTATATAGCCCCCCTGAGCTTTAGACTGTTAATGGACTTTAAAGTCTTGATAAAAGGCCCACAGAGCCTAAAACGTCAAGCAAACTACGTTTTGAAGGATATTATTTTAATAAGAGGCATTGCATTGTCTCTGAGTTTTAACATTTTCTATCAGTGGAACTGCATGTTATTTCTATATTCGGGTTCAGGCTCCTAGGCAGCGAGACATTTCCCTGTGGTACATTTGACTGGGGACAGATGGCTGAAGTGACATTCAGCTGCAGAGAAATATGGCTGTTTGCAAATTCCCTGTGGGCAAAGAGAAGCATACACTGCCATGCCCACAGATTTAATAACCAAATGTACAGGGGGAAAACAATGTCCATGGTCCCCAAGGAAACATGAGACAACAGGCAATATGGCAGGCATCAGCAGCAGGCTGGCCAGAGGGCATGTCAGTGTGCAGTGCACAATGGGCAGTGCCTTTATAATTGGAGTGTGTGGACCACTTCCCCCTTCACAGTGTCTAGGGAACGTTACCTAAAATGCATATTGGAGCATAAATGTGGCTACAGTAGCCTGCAGGATTTCCTCCGTGCTGTAGCACACTTCTACATGTTGTAGTTATATAAGTATGTCCTCTACAATGAGCACAACAGTCATTACTTCTTCTGCCACCATACCTTTGGCTATTAAAGCTGTGAGCATGGCAGTGTGTGCTTCTCTTTGCCCACAGGGAATTTGCAAACAGCCATATTTCTCTGCAGCTGAATGTCACTTCAGCCATGTATCCCCAGTCAAATGTACCACAGGGAAATGTCACACTGCCTAAGTGCCTGAACCCAAAAATGTTGTTAAGTATGTTGTATAAGTTCTAAGGCTAGGAACCTAAACTTATGTGCAGAACCTTCATTTTTGACATGCATAGCCAATGCATTTGTCTCTTTAGCATTTCTAATATCCCTCAAATGCTCTAAAATTCTCTCTTTAAATGCCGTAATGTATATATGCACAATATGGATTTTATATATTTTTTATATACTATACTATTTATTTTATATACATATATATATATATATATATATATATATATATATATATATTTTATAATTATTCACATATAGGTTTGCAGAGAATGTATCTACAACACTAGTTCTTTATATATATATATATATATATATATATATATATATATATATATATATATGTGTGTGTGTGTGTGTATGCTCTACATTTATATGCTGCACCATTGTTGCTGATAGATTACTTTTCCTGAAGTGCTTTTTTGAACAGCCAGGTTTTGCATATCTATTACATAAGTTTTCCCTCCCTTTTTCAGTCGTTTTGGTTGGTTGTTCTGTGTTTTAAATATTTGTCAGTTTACTTGTGATTTTAATATGGTCTGATGAAGTGGATTTGAACCACGAAAGTGCTTACCTGTTCAACAGAATAAAGGATTTCTCAATTTTCCTAATAATTATTTATTATTCCTGTGAGGCTTGCTTGAAACCTTAGTTTTTGTGACTATATTTTCATTTTTTGCTCTGTGGTTTCTTCATCAACAACGACGTATATATATTCTTTCTACATTGTACAAAGCTGTGTTTCTTTAGCTAACGTTTCCTGACTAATTTTTTGGAGGTATACCATCTTGTCAGATGTGCAAATGAGAGTGGAATCATCTGCATATTGTATTAGGGTGGCCTGTTGTGTGAATGTATAGAGGCTGTTGGCGAAAATGTTAAAGAAGAAGTGGCCAAGGATTGAGCCTGGTGGTGTCTGGGAGGTAAGGAGAGTGCATGGAGTGCCATTTTATTCAGTGATACCTATTGGACAGGTAGCATTTGAACCACAGAAGGGTGGGCTAGGAGAGACATAGTGAGGACATTTGACGTAGAATGTTTCTGTGACAAACTGTGTCAATGGCTTTAGATAAGTCTATAAATAAAGAAGAGACTAGTTTTCCATTATCTCTAGCTTTAGTTACAGTATCTATATAGATTAGAAGGGCAGTGCTCATACTATGGGAAGGATGGAAGCCATGTTGTGTAGGGGATAGGAGTTCTTCCTGCAGGAAATAGTCTTGCAATTGTTTTAAATATGTTTCCAAGTATTTTAGTGAGGAGAGATAATCTTCCTACAGGACTAAAGTTATTAATATTTGTTGACTTTCCTCCTTTCTGCAGAGGGAAAATGTGTGACTTTTGCCAGGGAGAGGGAACACAGGATTCCTGGATTGACCTATTTTAAGGACTGAGACAGGATAGACAATGGTATTGGATGTTGTGTTTTAGGTACTTGCTTGGAAGGTCATCAACTGAAGAAGAGCACAGTTTGAGTTTGTTTAAGAATAGTTTTATATAGGATGTGGGCACAGGTTGGAAGGTGAAAGTGGATATGGTAATATGTGAAACCAGTAATATGGGAAACTAGAAATTCATCCCTGGTTTGACACCTATGTCTCTAATGGACACAGGTAACTTGTAATTGATTCATCTCCCAGACCCATACTTACACTTATCAAGGGTATCAGAATTTGTCAGAGATTTGGACGCATGGCTAGGCTTAAAAAGGCCCTTGTGGTCATTAGCCTATGACCCTATGAACCTATGTGGCTGTTGGGCAGGGTTGGGATTAGATGTTGAGGAATCCTTGGACAGAGATGCTATACTATCTATAAAATAAGAGGTAAACTGTATTGCAATTTTGAGTTACCGGGGTTGAATTTTTGGCTGGGATGTAAGATTTCTTTAATATATGTCTAAAATGTTTATGTATTTTTTTATATTATTGATAAAGGCTTTTGAATGGTACAAGAATACAACACAGAATAGGAGCTCTAAAATGTTCTTCAATCTAATGGTAAAAACACTCCCATTGAAACATTTTAATGTAATTAAGTCAGTCATAATTACAAGTATATGATAGCTATGACTGAACTTGTGTTGTGTTTCTGCAACAAGACGAACCAGATGATTATGAGTCTAGAGCCTTTATAGAAAGACAGAAAAGGTATGCTCAAACAGGAAAAAGAAATAGACCATAATGAGACAACAACGTTGATTTACAGACCCAACTATGCTCTCTGAAGTGCATGCCCAAGGCACTGAGACCACAGATAATGTTTTGCAATAGAAGAATAACTTACTTGTGAAATATAAAGCATAAAAAGAAGTAGATATGGAAAACATGATGAAACATTTATATGCACTTGATCAACAATATTTAATCGGTGATGAAGAGATGATTAATTGGGTAATTTTGCATGTGAGTAAAAAGAAATGTAATGATTTTCAACTGCAGTACTGGAAATTAACTGTATATGCACATGCTTCAAGAAGTGGATATGAAAGGCTTGTCAGAATAGAAATCTCCTATCAGGAAAGAGATACAATGTTACTTTTCATTCATGAAAGAAATTAGCTATATACAAGATTTGATGTATAACTCCAATAATTTAGAGGCTGATCAGTTAAGGAAAGAAAGGTTGGTGATAATGTATGCCACACAGGAATCATGACATGTAAACATTCTGTATATTGGGTTCCTATAACGTAGTCAAACTTTTACAAGTTCGAACCTCATATGGTCGAGACCATAAGTTCGAATTTGTAAAAGTTCGAGCATTTCAATGGTAATTTCCATAAGTGGAGGTTTCCATTTTGTTCAATGGGGTGCGATCTCAGAGTTGGTATGTTTAAGTAGCGGGGGGTGTGGGGGTTGCTGGGGGCTTGCCCCCCTGCTTAAAACAGTTTATTTTGTTTTCTGTTTTTTTTTTTATCCATAGTCGAAGTTTTGTAACTTCGAACATAATGGTTTGAACATTACGTGTTCGAAGTTCTAAGACTTTGACTATGTGATATAGACCCGTGTAGATTTTGTATGAGATGAGTATTATTCAAAATTGTCTGAGGTTTTGAAATTAATGGATTATTTAAACAGGAGCACATGTACTATTAATTCTATTCTTTAAGGCATGTAATTGCATATGAGATAATGCAATATAAAAAACTCCACAGTGTGAAATTATAAAATTCAAGATACTTTTGGAGCAAAAGTAGTTTCATCATGTGAACTCTTGTCCGAACTCCCTTCAGTTTCTTGGTAAAAGTAAGATGATTTACAGGTTTTTAAAAGACCTCACAAGTTAACTATAGAGTATTCACTGTTACACTGAAATATATTTAGCTTTACTAGAAAACAGAATACCATTTCATCATGTTAGCTGTTGACAGAATGTAGAATAAAGAATATAAATGCTATATTTCCCGGTCAACAAATGTTAAATAAAAATAAAAATAAATAAAATAAATAAATATTTACTATATTTACTTCCTTCTGAAACTCTAATGCAAGTACACAAGAGATAAAAAAAAAACTATCTAAACAAAGGCATTGTCATGACTGAAAAACAATATACCTCATTTCTTTAAAACGGGAAACAGAGTGAAAAAATAAAATTGAGAATGTATTTACATTTTGGGCTTAAATAGACAAAAAAAAAAAATAAAAGTAATATATATCATCTCCCTTTACTCTCCATCACCACTGCAAGACAAGTAATAAAATCATTTTAACCCTGCTTCATTATACTTGTTTATATTGGAGTCTGCAAGTCCTCCCCGCGGGTCGAGTGGCGTTCCGAAAGACATGCGTGAATGGGTGTGCCCTCGTTGAAGGTTGGCCATTGAGCTGGCAACTCAGCACCCTGAAAAATCTACTGCCAATCATTAGCGGACCGGAGTTCCGCTGTGGCGACTTCTAACCGGGAAAAGCTGAAAGACAACAACAACAACAACTTCAACATTTTTGTCTAGCTTTTTCCTCGTAAACTGCCACTCAAAATGGGCCTTATTCCAGTTGGGCAACCGAGATAGCAAAACACAGATGCATACATAAATATATAAGAAAGAAAGAAAGAAAAAGAAGCACATAAATAAAAAAAGACATGGGTACAAAAAGAAATATCAATTCTTTTTCTTCCATGGTCCATACAATGCCACTTATTAACAAACAAATAAATCTTTAAACTCAAGTGCCTTAAAAACTGAGGGTATGGACTCCTGAAGGGAACGTTCCAGAGTAATAAATAAAGGTGGTATCAGTGGTAGGAATAGCAAATCAAAGTGTGTTTTTATTTATTTGATTGTTTCACTATTTATTTGTATATTTATTTACTTTTACGTGCTTACTTTCCCATTAACATCCAAACATATTTATATTTATGGACTGTCCAATTTGTTATTTATCCATTTTCACAACATCAAGTGCAAAAGGGTTAATAAGTATTTAAAAATGTATCATCAAGAGATCTCACAGATCAATAAATATACATACAAACTAGAGCACTGTGTAAGTACAACAAAACGTTATGCTAAATAATTGACTATGTACAGCATTTAAAAGCTGTTTAGGACAGAAATATATTTTACATGTGTTCATTTTCACTGCACCCTTGTTCATATCAATGAGAGACTATTGGAAAGACTCAACCGGACCTTTAAACCTATTTAAAAACTTATTATAGCAACCTTATATGGTAAGTCAAACCAAAATTATAACAATAAATTAGAGTACATTAATAGATTAAAACAGAAGAGAAAGAAAAAACAGAGTGAAAAATAGAAAAAGATAATTATAGGAAAATAGATATTAAGAAAAAATAAGACAGAAAAAGCTACAAAAGTTGAAAATATTGAAATTGGAATTAGTTTGAAACAGTTGTGTTATTATATAATCCCAGAAAAAAGTAATTAGGGCATTACATACAAGATCAAAAAAATGTGTGGTGAAAAGTGTTAGCCAGGTAATAAACAAGACAATAATGAAGTATCTGATATGAATTCTTATAATTTTGATTTGAATAAGGTAAAGAATATTTTTTCTCTTCATCCTCCAGATAATAACATAAATGCAATAATCTATTACATGTTTCAACCATGTTCTTTTCAAGGAGTTCCTAAATGTTATCCTTTATAACACATTATATACTTCCAATTATTAAGCATTTGTCATCTTGCATGCAAAATAATGTATTGCTCTTGTAAAATCAGTAATAAATCACATTTTAAATGAAGGAATATGGTTTCTTTATAAAGCTATTCATTTCATTTGAAAATACAGATATGTAATCTACATCTGTCAGAAAATTAAAGTTTTCTTTGTCTCGTCAACATCTTGCCAGTAGGTGTTCTAATACCATCTCTTAGACTTTAGTTCTAGCTGCATCTCAGAAACATTTTATGCCATTCATAAATTATTTCGTCACCCTCATACGAAAGAAGTCTTGCAAAAACATAAAATAAAAAGAAAATAATGCTAGAAACATTACTGTTTTCCAAATTAGACTTTTAAAAAGCCTTTCTACCTTACTACTGTACAGCCTGCAGTAGTATAAAATAATACCAAAATGTTTTCTAAGAAACTGGTACAGAATTAGTAAATAGCATCACAGTAATTTTGAAAGAAAAGCACCCCTTTAACCACTCTCAAAGCATAACTGCACCTTAGTGCTTAGAGTTTTTTTTTTAGTGACATTATAACTAATGCCATTTGGGCATGAGAGGCATATTTAAAAAAAATATATATATGCCATTTACATCAGGCTGCGTTTGAGTTTATTGCAAGTTTCAAATAAGTTTACAGTGGATTTCCTTCTGTGCTTTTATCATCTGTGCAGCCTCCCACACTGATATCTGTTTGTTCCTGATTGATGCATCATTTTATATCCTTACTTGAACACAGCAGAAGATTTCAGAATGAAGCGTATGATGGCATCCTGTAATCATTCTAATCAGTTTTGACATCTATGATGTTGACAATCACCTGCTCAAACATATTAGATAACGTTTTCTTTTGTTTTCATATCAACCTTTGAGAGACAAGGAAAGTAACAGACTGCAAACTAAATTTCAGGTCCCCGGACTGCTGTAAAGCTATAAAAAGTGATAATAATAGTAGTTAAGTATTCATTATAATATTTAATTTTAGTCACTTGTTAAATATACCCAATTAAAAGACTAAAACATATTTAAAGAATATTTAAAGCAATATGTCTCTATGTATATTCCAAATGTTAAGTGGAAGATTGAAATAAGTTCACAAATACAGCCACATGATTATTAGAGTGGGTCATTATGTTATGTGGAAGACAAGTTTAACTGCATGAGGAAGGTAGACATATAATGCAAGAGTTTGGAGATACTGCGGAAAGCATTTCAGCTTTTATGTGTGTGTCAGAATGATGGCTGCAGCTGTCAGATGATTTTAAGATAACTGTCATAAGAGAAGGATCAAGTTGTTTCTTCGTATTTACTTGTAATCGATTTAACTAGTTATAATATGAAACCCTGAGTGCCACAATGCTGACGAGTGGAAATGCCAAAAAATTATGCCTGAATCACAGAAAATTGAAAAAACTTAGTTTAGCATTTTTGAAGTAGGACCACATGTCCCCTGCACCCCTGATGTGGGAACAAGCCACCCACACTTACAGAGTTACACATACCAACTTCATGGTTGCACCAACTAGATAAATGGCAAAATCTTTCAAAAGAGGGAAACCATTGCTGGTGTGTGCTTAGAAACTGCACCATCACTGATTTCCTATAGAAAACAGCAGTCAGTGTTATGCTCTTCACCGTTTTTTCCTTCAAGGCAACTGATGCCCAATGAATTTTTGGCTCCTTATTGAAATGGCATCACTCAAAATGTCACATGATAAAAACCTGAAAAAAAGACCAAAAACACAGGAGAAGAGTGAATTTTGAAAATCGCAGTTCTCCTTAAAACTTCTTTTTGGTAAGGAGGATTGAAGCAACCCCCCCTGTGCCTCCCCATGTGGGGGGTAAGCCCACCACACCCATGGAACTTACTGTATATATACCAACTCTGCTATTGTCATACCTTGGAGAAAAGAGAATATTCCAACAAATGGAATCTCAGGCTTGGTATATACAAGTCTGATCTTTCAGACATTAAGTCTCTGCATTTCAGGACTCGTTCTAGTGGATCTCAGCATTTCAAATGGCTACCATGACTTTCTCCTCAACTACCTGTAGAGAAGCCAGTTTCAATGTACATTTTTTGCCTTTTTAATTTCTCCTAATCTTTTGAGTTTCTAATACCATGACAGGAATGGACATCATCCATAAGTGAAAGTGAATTAAATTTCATGAAATTAGTATGCCACATTCACCAAGCCAGGTGATATACTGAACCTGTTAGCATACAAATTCAGTTCTACCTTTACCCCCACATCATCTCCAATCATCCCCCCAAAATACCCTCAAACCTAAATAATCCAACTATAACTAGAGAGCATGTATTGACTCCTCTCAGTAAAAGCAAGAACATGGACTCAATGGATCCCAATAACATCCCAGGATGTCTCCTGAACAGTCTAAAATATGACTTATCTGGACCTCTGGAAACATTATTTAACTATAATCTTAAAACAGGCTTTGTACCACATGAGTGGAAGACTGTGATGGTCATCCCCCTTCAAAGAAAAGGACCTAGGACAGATCCTGGAAATTACAAATGCATTAGTCTGACTAGTCTTATTTGCAAAGGCATGGAAAAAAATCTCTTGGAAATTATCAGGAAGGACATATGAGACTCCAGACACTGCACCCATCCCAGTTTGGCTTTGTCGAAAGAAGGTAGTGCTTACTGTATCTACTGGACTTCTCTGAAAAGGTCACTAATGTAATAGATGAATAGAAAACAGTGCATACTGCCTACCTACATCTGGCTAAAGCATTTGATACAGTACTCCACTTGAGCATTGTCAACAAACTTACAGAACAAGATATAACCCCCTTTATGACATGCTTGATAGCTAGCTAGCTCACTGATAGGTCTCAGGAGGTTAGAGTCAGTGAGGCCACATCCACAAAGAGGCCAATCACCAGTAGAGTCCTCTAGGGCTCTGTGCTAGGTCCATTCCTCATATGCTTCTGTTTCTTAGATGTCAGAGCCAATGTCAAAGGCATCTGGCAAGCCAAGTTTACACATGATTGGAAACTGGGAGCAGTCATTGAGTCCTCCCAAGATGAGAACACCCTTCATAAAGGTCTAATACAGACAAACATTTGATGCCAAAGCCATGGCTTAAAACTCAGTACCAAGAAATGCATTACAGTACTTTTTGGGAAGTCAGCCATCCTGGGTAACATTGTCATCAGTAAGACACCTCTAAATGTTGAGTCACTATTCAGGAATCTGGGAGCTTGTGTAGACAGTAACATAGCCTTCAACCAATATGTGTCCAAGGTAGTAAGAAAATCCTTCTAAGTTTCTCAATTTCAAAGGCATGCGGTCTAGGTCCAGAGACGCCATCCTACCACTGCACTCAACCTTCATTAGACCCATCATAGAGTGTAATGCTCCCTTCAGTATGCACCTGACCAGACACATGCAGCAACAGGAATGTCTACAAAGGTTAGTGACAAAAAGAATACAGGGAGTAAACACAATGTCCTACACTGATCACCCCAAAGACCTGTCTCTTTACTCAGTATCGTATAGACGTCTGAGAGGTGATCTTTGCTTGGCATACGAGGCATCCCTGGACCTTGTTTTGATGAACCTTTTGCAAATCCATGGAGCAAGCAGCATCAGAACTATTGGATTTGCACATCCATGAAACAAACAGCATCAAGATCTACTGGATTAAGAGGCCTAAATTTTACTTGTGAGTTCTTCCTATCTCAATTTAAGTGCAACTTGGACCAGTGGATGGGAAATCAGAAATTCACCCCAAGTCTGGCACCTATGTCTCTGATGGACAGAGGCAGTCAGTAAATCACCCCCTATTAAAATTAAATTTGTGGGTCACATTTGGGTTGTACAGCTAGGCTTATAAGGGCCCTATGAACCTATGATATGTAGTTTTCATTCTTTGCATTACATTAATGGCATTATTTTGACTGAAGCTCAGATACATGTGTTGTTCAGTATGTATTTGTCATTTGGAGGCTTTTAATTCACACTGAAGTGCATTCCATTCCACTGGGAGAAAACAACAACTGTATCTGAATAATGAGTTCTATAGCCACAAAGAAACAGAAAGCCATGCAACTAGGATAAAACAGTAAAATTACTACCACCGCTCACCTTTAGCAAGCAGTGAAACAAATGTAAAGCATCCTTAATTGTGTATATACCTCTTTGTCACACGAAGAAAATGCATAAAAAAAATTAAACTAGACCTGCTTCTCTCTTTCTCTCTCTCTCTCTTTCATACTCCTCCAGCTTTTTAAAGTACTAAAATGGTATAGTTTGTAACAGCCAAAGCTACTATGGCAGAAACTGCATTCCCATGTTGAACTGTAACTGAATCAACATAATTGTGGCTTCTGCTTAAGTAGTTAATTGTGGCTTCTGATTAACTAGTCCAGTACAAAAAGCAATTGCTGTTGGCTTACATAGAAAGCATAAAACTAGAGTGCAGCTTGTCCATTGGTATTACATAAAGACCCTAGAGCATCTCAGAAAAAAAGAGCAAAGTTGCTAAACTGGTGTCTCAGCTAAATATTCCTACTGACATACACATTAAGATATTATCAGCAGGTCAGTTGTGGAACTTTTGTTCTGTCAAATTAGTCCTAGTCAGTAGAACTATTGTTCTATGTCTCCATTGTAAACAGACCATAAGCCTAGTGGGACTCATCAAGCAAAAAGTAAATGAATGCATAAAGGACCAGCATGCCTGTGTAATCTCATTCTCTGATGATTTACCATTATCTAGGAAGTATATGGACTATTAATGTAGCTATCAAATCATACTCTACAACTTTTATAACAGCTACAGTCTTTGCATGTAAACTTGTATCATGATTTTCAACCTACTACAAGTGTATAGTCAGGGAAACTCAGGGTACCTCTGTGATTGCATCGTTCTTGGAGCAGCTCTCACAAAATATGGATTACAGAAGTCATACAATGTCTATAACTGCTTAAACTAATGCCTAAAATTAAAAATATGTGCACAGCTTGTAGACAAATAATCATTTGAAAAATAACCTACTTTAAATACTGTGTAGAAAAACAGTTGAAAAAGATCCTTCATTCTTGCTCTGCCTAAGGGGCCGTATTTGAAGAAGTGTAAATGTTTCAAACATGAGGTGGGGGTATTAATATAAGCTTCCAAGTACAAGAATAAGCATTTCTGAGTACACCCCTGTGCTAATGTATAAGTTGTGTAATTTTTTGCATCATGTTTCATGTCATACCACTGTTATATCCAGACTGGGCCACAAATCTGATATGAGACCTTTCCCACTAAACTTTAACTAGTTATAAGCTTTTGCTGTGACTTGAAGACTTATTCTTGGTTTAGTAAATGGGTGGGGTGTCAGTGGCTGATTTTGGAAGGTGTTAATTTGTTGAAAGTGATATTTAATATGTACATACTGACTGTAAGGTTTGGTGACTTGGATAAAGATAAGTGATTAACTAAGCAAACTTTCTATGTCTTCAAAGATAGTATATTTAGAAACTGGGATATGATGCTGAAGCCTCACATTTGGATTTGCAGTGGACGCAAGCCACTGCAAAAAAAAAAAATTGTGACTTTGTCTATGTGCATTGTTTTGACACTGTGTTTTTTTGAGTGCTTGTTGCTGATGGTTTTAATCTTAGTCAGCTAATTTACATTTCATCACAACTTAATAAAACCTGATAAATCAGATTAGAATATAACGTTTTACATGCAAAGAATAAAGTCGCTCATCAAAAGTAGAGCAGGTCACATCATATAAGGGCCTCTCAACCTCCAGCCTTACTCTCTCCCCTCTACTAACATCTTTTAACTTCACCTTCTCCACCTGACTCTCATTACCCTACAACATTTCATGATGAAGACCTGAAACATTATCACATAAAATTTTAAAATGTACATTTCTCTTATAATTGCTCATTTATCTCTTAGTTGTTGTACAGTCTTTATTACATACTATTTTCTGTTCTGTTTTTGATATGTACAACTATTGCTTCCTATAACACTCTTTTTTTTTCTTTCTGAATTATTTCACCTGGGCAGTACTTGAAAATGAAACTAAAGTAGAATAGCTCTTGTTACAGTCTTCGAATTGCATTTAGGTATCATGGTTATTTGTTTAGTTTCTGTTCTGTCTGCATGAAGGCTTTAGTTGCTAACTCCTTGACCTGAGAGATAATTTACAAGTAGGGATTATTGAGGTGTAAATATTTTTGCATTCTGAATTCACAGTTGCATCCTTCCACTGATCTTTAATTCACCGCCCCTACTTCTCTCATTTCACAGAGCTATTAGTTCTTCTACCCATATTACCTCTTTATTCCACCTTTACACCCCTATGAGGTTACAATAATTTCCAACTGGCTTGCCTAAATACATGCACACATAGGTCTCTTGAAATGTTGTATTTCTTATACTAAACATTCAATGTACATTAGAATTTTCCATGCATTTGTATCTTGCTTCACAAAGCAAAACTGAGCAAATGCATAAATGTTGTTGCTTCACTTTACAGGAGACCCCCTTTTATCTGGCCTCTCTTTAACTGGCCATCAAGTTTCTGCCATAGCCCTAGCAAAAAAGAACAGAGAAGAATAACACTTCCTCCTCCTCTGGGCTAAATAATGACAGACATTTGAGTTTTAGACTTCATATTCATTAGAAAAATGCATATTAATACAAATCCTGTTATTCTAGATGATTTATAACCTATAAATGCTATTTTGTATACTTTTTCTGATTAACCAGCCATTCGTTTATCCAGCCTAAGGTCCTGTCCCAGTGAGACCGGATAAGAGGAAGTCTACAGTACTTCTTTAACATGCACATGCAAGTCTCTAGAATTTTGTGTCTAACTCATGATACAATCTGTGATCAACTTTGTTAGGTCAGTGCCTCTCATTAACACAACCTCTGAATACTTTGTTATGCCTGCTACATCATATAACATGTATGTCTATTATGTGAGCACATTGTTTATTTTAATAGATAAATGAATTTGATATATGAATATATTAATGCTGCTTTTGGAGATTTTCTGCCCTGTCCTTCAGTGTAAATTGGACTGAGCCCACTTGGTAATTCCCAGCCAACAAAAACAATAAATAAATAAAAAAATAAAGTTTAAAAATGTGTTTATTATGTCTAGAAATAAAGAAGCCAACAGGTTAAAGAAATATTCACAAGCCTCACCCACACATCTCCTATTACTGCTATACTTTCTGTTGCTTTGCCTTTGATCTCTTGCAGATGACAGCTGGTATTTTTATTTGATCTGACTAGGATGTATTTGTATGAGGATTCTGATGCTTACTGCACAGTAATACTGTCACTAACGAATCACAGACCTCACTGATGCAGAGGAAACTAGGTTTTTGGGCAGTCTACACAAAAATTCTACATGATTATGAAACCAAGTCAACAAATGCACTGTGTTAAAAGCTGACAGCTGGGATATTCTCTTTTAGCAAACATGGTTTATGCTGATTAGAATATGTTTATTTATTATGTTTCTTTCTTTCATAGGTTCATAGGTTCATAGGTTCATACTAGGCTATCTGCCCGAGGGCATTTACAAGCCTAACCCATCGTTTTGTGGCTTACGCCACCCCTTAAGTATGGGGAACTATACCCATTATTTTGCTGTGCCTCTGTCGAGCAGTGACACTGAGGTAATCCCTGGGGTATATTTGCGATCTCCCATCCATTGGTCAAGATTTCTCTTGAACAAGGCCAGCGAGGTGCTCTGCCTCACATATACCGGGATTTTGTTCCACAGCATAGGGAGTCTTTGGGTGATGAATCTATCCCTCCAGCACGTCCTATTAATAGCCGTGTCGAGGTTTAAGTCTCCCACCCTTGTGGCTCTGGTGGATCTAGATTTTTTGAGGTGAAGCATATTCATCAAATCTGGGTTTGACATGGCCTTGTATGTTAGGCAAAGGTCACCTCTGAGCAGCGTAAGCGACTGAATAGAGCTGGAGTTCTTTCAGTCGGGCAGCATAGGACAGATTTTGAGACCCTTTATCCTTTTGGTGAGGAACTTTTGTGGCCTCTCCAGCTGCTGCAAGTGTCGGGTCAGATACATTCGAATGGGGCATTGTACTCAATCATTGGTCTGATGAGTGATGAGTAAAGGGAGACCATGACCTCCCTTGATCTAGATGAGAATCCCTTCATGATAAGGTGGGCAATGTAGAAGGTCTTCCTAACTACTTTAGCTACATGGGTGTCGAATGACAGACTACAATCAACCTGGGTCCCCAAGTCCCTGATAACTTCTTCTGTGCTCAGTGGATTGCCACCTATTTGGTAGCTAGGCGTAACCTTGTTTTACCCGAAGGGTATGACTATGCATTTTTTGGCATTTAACTTTAGGCCATGGCTCTGGCACCAGTTATCCGTTTCTGTGAGACCCTTCTGAAGGATATCTGTGTCAGATGTGTTTTCTACTATGGCTCCCAGTTTGCAGTCATCTGCAAACTTTGTCAGCCATAACCCTCCTGTGTTTGCTTGTACTTGAAAAGTAGATGCCAAACAAGAGTGGGCCCAGGACTGAGCCCTGTGGGACCCCACTTGTGACAGGCTTTGAGTCTGACATGGCGCAAGCAACTCTGACCCTGTGGGTTCTGTCACTCAGCCAGTTTGCAACCCATCTTGTGATGTATGGGTTAACATTTAAGCTGCTGAGTTTTTCAATGATACCCGAGTGAGGTATTGTATCGAAGGCCTTCACCAGATCGAGGTAGGCTGTATGGACTGCCTTTCCCTCATCAATGGCTTTGGTGACTGTTTCGAAAAAGTCAACCAAGTTTAAAAGGCATGATCTGCCTTTGACAAAGCCAAACTGGGTTGGATCCAAGGTCTGCAAATTCCCTATGTCTTTATTTATGAGGTCCATTATGATCCTCTCCATGGCTTTGCAGATAAGGCTTGTCAAGCTAATAGGCCGGTAATTTCCAGGGTCGGTGGAGGCACCGCCTTTGTGAAGTGGGACCACAGTTGCAGTGCGCCACTCCCTGGGTACATATCCAGAGGTAAGACTTTGATTAAATATCTGTCCTAGTTGTGGGTTTAATTCCTCATTGAGTTCGTGGAGCACACAGCCGGGGACACCATCGGGTCCCATGGATGCTGTGTTTTTTGCTTTGGAGAGAGCAGTTTTAACTTGGGCGTTGGAAATGTTTGGGGGGCTGCAATCGTTTGGTATAGATATCTCTCCTTTGGGGAGGGAGAAGTTTGCACTGAACCTGTCAGCCAGTATGTTGGCAATGTCTGTAGGATCAGTAGTCTTCACATCATTTTGGACTAGTTCTGAGCATATCTGGGAGTTTCCTCCCAGGTTTCTAACAAAGCTAAAGAATGCCTTATGATTGTCTTTTGAGTCTTTAGCTATTTTTCTCTCAAAATTTGCTTTGGATGATTTTATGAGAGCTCTTAGTTTTTTACTTATAGTGATCAAGGGTGTCTTACCTTTTAAGGATTTTGCTCTATCTTGTAGTAGCTTCCTCCTTTTGTTGTAGAGTTTGTTTATGGCTGGGGTCCACCAGAGTGGACGCTTGCCTTTGGTACAGAGAGTCTTTGTTTTGCTTGGGATTGCCTTATCCATGCAGTCCTGCAGGTGCTGGTAGAAGGCATTTGTAAGTGATTCAGTGGCTTGAGTACTGTTTTCCGCTGGCTCGGGGGCCTTAAAGGAGACCACACTAGTCTTTAGAAGTGTGAAGTCGGCTTTGAGAAGTTTTTACTGTGGTCTTTTTATTTCAGGTGCGGATGGGATGAGGACCTCCAGCGAGATTAGTTTGTGATCTGATCTCACCAGTGAGGGGTATACTTCCGGTGTTGAACATTGTGCTCCCATGTTCGTGATGATGAGATCAAGTATGTTATCTCCTCTTGTGGGGATGGTGACTAGTTGTTCCATGGCATTTGAGTTTATGAATTCCAGGAACTTTTGGGCTAGGGTGTTTGGGCTTGAGTAGTGTTCCCAGTCTATATTAGGGTAATTGAAGTCACCTAGTATGATGGTGTTTAGTGATACATTTATCCCCTCTAGTGTTTTCAGGAAGGCCATGTGAGGTTCCTGAGTTTGTGAGGGTGGCCTGTAACATGCTACAATTTGCAGAGCAGTCTTGCCTGTGGTTAATTGCACCTGGATGGTCTCCGATGCATCGTGCGTTGCCACCAGTCTTGAGGGGTGGGTGTCCTTGATGAATATGGATACCCCCCCTCCTTTCTTGGTATTGTCCGGATTTTGGGGCCGGAACGCATGATATGAGGTAAAACCTGATAGTGCTGGGGTGCTCTCAGGAGCCTTGAACCAGGTTTCTGTCACAGCACAGACATCGATGTTCTCCATATTGAGAAGGGCCTCGAGTGCGTGCATTTTGAGATTTAGACTTCTGGCATTGAGCAGCATTACCCTTAGTTTTTTCCTTTTTGTGTTCTAGGGTGGTAGGTTTAGAATTTGAGCCTTGCCTAAAAAGGCACTATGGGGTGGCAAGAGCCTTTGCCAATATCCGAATCCCAGGGTGACAGGTGCAAGCCGTCCCTTGCGAAGCAGCGTGGCTTGTCCAGCATGTCATCCCAGGCAGACAGACACTGGATCCCCTTTGAATGACACCAGTGTTTAAGCCAATTGTTAAAGCTGATCATCTTATCACTGTATTGTGGCATCATTCTTGGTGAAGGTAGGATACTGCTCAAGGTCAGGGTCATACCTGCCTGGGCTACATAATCAGAGAGCTCCTCAATGTCTCTTTTCATGTAGTCCAAGGAGGTACGTCTCAGGTCGTTTACACCAGCATGGACAATGACTGAGTCATATTTGTACCAGCGGTTGAGAGACCTGAGTGCTTATGCTATGTGGCGGATTCTAGCGCCCGACAGGCAGCTTACTGTGACCTTCTCCTTACTCAGTCTGGTGAGCGGGACGCCAGTGTGTCTGACTATGGAGTCACCAATGACTAGTGTGTCTGGCATTGTGTTTGGCCTTAAGGGCTGTGACTGTTTGACACTCTGACTGTGAGGTCTATGTGTTGCAGGTGCTGTGTTCTGAGGTGGTGGTTGTTTGGGTGTCTGCTTAGGTGGCCTCTGCTGTTTTGGTAGATTTTTGTTCAGAGCCTCCGAGTATGTCTTTGTGTGTTTATGTGTATGATTTGAGGTTGTGATGGTACTATGTGAGACTGGGTCTATAGTGTGTGTGGTAACCTTCTCCTCCTGACTGGTCTTGCCAGTCCTATGTTGAGAGAGCTCAGCCTCCAGTTTGGCCGTATAGTTGCATCTCTCGCATGTATTTGTGTTTTGTGGGAGGAGGAGAGGGTTGTTCAGGTACATGAGGCAATTGTAACATTGCCTCAAAATTCCCAGGTTCACCAGCTGAGCAGGAGAGGACACTAGCAACTGATCCGTCGACATGCTAGAAGGAATAGATAAAAACTTTGAAAAAGATTCCGGGGGATGTGGGTGACAGAAAATGGGGGTTTGCCTTTTTGGGGTACTATCTATGACAAGAGTGCCGTATCAAGATAATAAGTACTGTAGGAGCAAGTGCTAGGTTTAACAGATAGAGAATATTCTACTTGGAGTCAAGTAGAGAAGATCTTTTTAGTTATAGGATACGCTGATTAGATCAGTAGTATAGTTTGAGGAAGGTAGTTTTAAGGGAAAATTTGAAGAGTGGAATTTAGGTAGCACTAATAGTTTAATTCTGCTTAACCGGCGCTGCCCTAGTGTGCAACAGTGGCAACTCCTGTTACTTTGTCAGGTACATGCAAGAAAGGTGCAAAATATTGGTGGTTTGGGAATTGTGCTCTCCATTGTGTTAGCATCCTAATTATTTGGATTACAAAACCAATCAATATTAGGTAAGATGTCATCATAGAATCCACTTAACTTGGATAATTTGGATAACAGCAATAAATTGTGCGGATTTAGCTTTGATATATATAATCTCTGTAAGCTTAAAGTTGTTCTTTGTCTGAAATTGTGACCACATGTTAAACGTTGCACCTGGCTTTGTCACTTGCTTTCCAAATGAGTGAATATGGCAAATGTGGAAATGGTTATCTTACAACAAAAAAGAGAGTAAGAGAGTAGCTGCATGTTTGATGGACAGGATACTTTAAAATACAGTTACATATATGTATCATGGGTAACCCTACCACACAATACAAAGGAAAAGTGTGCTGACATACTGCTGTTAAATGTTTCTATGGCATAAGTCTTGTTTGTCTTTTTCTTTTATTTTTTAAGAGCATATCAGAGAAACATTATGTATATCGCAAGATATAGAAGGTTTGTGAGGCATAGCAACCTCTAAACTTGGTAAGTAAAATGATATGTTTCTTCAGAATGTCCACAGAACATGTTAGGTTGGTGTGTCACTTTCATTTTTATAAACAGCAGTTACTAGTGAGTTGAAACTGGTGATATTTGAGAACTGGCAATCCTACAAATACCCTTTGTGTATGTGTGTGTGTGTGTGTGTGTATGTATGTGTGTGTGTGTGTGTGTGTGTGTGTGTGTGTGTGTGTGTGTGTGTGTGTGTGTGTGTGTGCGCGCGCGAGTATGAGTAATTTCTGTGAGTTTCAAATCTCTAGTTCATAGGTTCATAGGTTCATAGGTTCATACTAGGCTATCTGCCCGAGGGCATTTACAAGCCTAGCCCATCGTTTTGTGGCTTACGCCACCCCTTTAGTATGGGGAACTATACCCATTATTTTGCTGTGCCTCTGTCGAGCAGTGACACTGAGGTAATCCCTGGGGTATATCTGCGATCTCCCATCCATTGGTCAAGATTTCTCTTGAACAAGGCCAGCGAGGTGCTCTGCCTCACATGTACCGGGATTTTGTTCCACAGCATAGGGAGTCTTTGGGTGATGAATCTATCCCTCCAGCACGTCCTATTAATAGCCGTGTCGAGGTTTAAGTCTCCCGCCTTGTGGCTCTGATGGATCTAGATTTTTGAGGTGAAGCATATTCATCAAATCAGGGTTTGACATGGCCTTGTATGTTAGGCAAAGGTCACCTCTGAGCAAGCGGTGCGACTGAATAGAGCTGGAGTTCTTTCAGTCGGGCAGCATAGGACAGATTTTTGAGACCCTTTATCCTTTTGGTGAGGAACTTTGTGGCCTCTCCAGCTGCTGCAGGTGTCGGGTCAGATACATCCCAAATGGGGCATTGTACTCAATCATTGGTCTGATGAGTGATGAGTAAAGGGAGACTATGACCTCCCTTGATCTAGATGAGAATCCCTTCATGATAAGGTGGGCAATGTAGAAAGTCTTCCTAACTACTTTAGCTACATGGGTGTCGAATGACAGACTACTATCAACCTGGGTCCCCAGGTCCCTGATAACTTCTTCTGTGCTCAGTGGATTGCCACCTATTTGGTAGCTAGGGGTAACCTTGTTTTTCCCAAAGGGTATGACTATGCATTTTTGGCATTTAACTTCAGGCCGTGGCTCTGGCACCAGTTATCCGCTTCTGTGAGACCCTTCTGAAGGATATCTGTGTCAGATGTGTTTTCTACTATGGCCCAGTTTGCAGTCATCTGCAAACTTTGTCAGCCATAACCCTCCTGTGTTTGCTTGTACTGAAAAGTAGATGCCAAACAAGAGTGGGCCCAGGACTGAGCCCTGTGGGACACCACTTGTGACAGGTTTTGAGTCTGACATGGCGCCAGCAACTCTGACCCTGTGGGTTCTGTCACTCAGCCAGTTTGCAACCCATCTTGTGATGTATGGGTTAACATTTAAGCTGATGAGTTTTTCAATGATACCCGAGTGGGGTATTGTATCAAGGCCTTAGCCAGATTGAGGTAGGCTGTATGGACTGCCTTTCCTCGCCAATGGCTTTGGTGACTGTTTCGAAGAAGTCAACCAAGTTTAAAAGGCATGATCTGCCTTTGACAAAGCCAAACTGGGTTGGATCCAAAGTCTGCAAATTCCCTATGTCTTTATTTATGAGGTCCATTATGATCCTCTCCATGGCTTTGCAGATAAGGCTTGTCAGGCTAATGGGCCGGTAATTTCCAGGGTCGGTGGAGGCACCGCCTTTGTGAAGTGGGACCACAGTTGCAGTGCGCCACTCCCTGGGTACGTATCCAGAGGTAAGACTTTGATTAAACAGCTGTCCTAGCTGTGGGTTTAATTCCTCATTGAGTTCGTGGAGCACACAGCCGGGGACACCATCAGGTCCCATGGATGCTGTGTTTTTGCTTTGGAGAGAGCAGTTCTCACTTGGGCTGGAGATGTTTGGGGGCTGCAATCATTTGGTATAGATATCTCTCCTTTGGCGGGAGGGGAGAAGTTTGCACTGAACCTGTCAGCCAGTATGTTGGCAATGTCTGTAGGATCAGTAATCTTCACATCATTTTGAACTAGTTCTGAGCATATCTGGGAGTTTACTCCTAGGTTTCTAACATAGCTAAAGAAGGCCTTATGATTGTCTTTTGAGTCTTTAGCTATTTTTCTCTCGAAATTTGCTTTGGATGATTTTATGAGAGCTCTTAGTTTTTTACTTATAGTGATCAAGGGTGTCTTACCTTTTAAGGATTTTGCTCTATCTTGTAGTAGCTTCCTCCTTTTATTGTAGAGTTTGTTTATGGCTGGGGTCCACCAGACTGGACGCTTGCCTTTGGTACTAAGAGTCTTTGTTTTGTTTGGGATTGCCTTATCCATGCAGTCCTGCAGGTGCTGGTAGAAGGCGTTTGTAAGTGATTCAGCGGCTTGAGTACTGTTTTCCGCCGGCTCGGTGGCCTTAAAGGAGACCACACTAGTCTTTAGAAGTGTGAAGTCGGCTTTTGAGAAGTTCTTTACTGTGGTCTTTTTTATTTCAGGTGGGGTTGGGATGAGGACCTCCAGCGAGATTAGTTTGTGATCTGATCTCACCAGTGAGGGGTATACTTCCGGTGTTGAACATTGTGCTCCCATGTTCGTGATGATGAGATCAAGTATGTTATCTCCTCTTGTGGGGATGGTGACTAGCTGTTCCATGGCATTTGAGTTTATGAATTCCAGGAACTTTTGGGCTAGGGTGTTTGGGCTTGAGTAGTGTTCCCAGTCTATATTAGGGTAATTGAAGTCACCTAGTATGATGGTGTTTGGTGATACATTTATCCCCTCTAGTGTTTTCAGGAAGGCCATGTGAGGTTCCTGAGTTTGTGAGGGTGGCCTGTAACATGCTACAATTTGCAGAGCAGTCTTGCCTATGGTTAATTGCACCTGGATGGTCTCCGATGCATCGTGCATTGCCACCAGTCTTGAGGTGTGGGTGTCCTTAATGAATATGGATACCCCCCCTCCTTTCTTGGTATTGTCCGGATTTTGGGTCCGGAACACATGATATGAGGTAAAACCTGATAGCGCTGGGGTGCTCTCAGGAGCCTTGAACCAGGTTTCTGTCACAGCACAGACATCGATGTTCTCCATACTGAGAAGGGCCTCGAGTGCGTGCATTTTGAGATTGAGACTTCTGGCATTGAGCAGCATTACCCTTAGTTTTTTTCCTTTTTTGTGTTCTAGGGTGGTAGGTTTAGAATTTGAGCCTTGCCTAAAAAGGCACTATGGGGTGGCAAGAGCCTTTGCCAATATCCGGAATCCCAGGGGTGACAGGTGCAAGCCGTCCCTTGCGAAGCAGCATGGCTTGTCCAGCATGTCATCCCAGGCAGACAGATACTGGATCCCCTTTGAATGACAACAGTGTTTAAGCCAATTGTTAAAACTGATCATCTTATCTCTGTATTGTGGCATCACTCTTGGTGAAGGTAGGATACTGCTCAAGGTCAGGGTCATACCTGCCTGGGCTACATAGTCAGAGAGCTCCTCAATGTCTCTTTTCATGTAGTCCAAGGAGGTACGTCTCAGGTTGTTTACACCAGCGTGGACAATGACTGAGTCATATTTGTACTTGCTGTTGAGAGACCTGAGTGCTTGCGTTATGTGGCGGATTCTAGCGCCCGACAGGCAGCTTACTGTGACCTTCTCCTTACTCAGTCTGGTGAGCGGGACGTCAGTGTGTCTGACTATGGAGTCACCAATGACTAGTGTGTCGGGCATTGTGTTTGGCCTTAAGGGCTGTGACTGTTTGACACTCTGACTGTGAAGTCTATGTGTTGCAGGTGTTGTGTTCTGAGGTGGTGGTTGTTTGGGTGTCTGCTTTGGTGGCCTCTGCTGTTTTGGTAGATTTTTGATCAGAGCCTCAGTATGTCTTTGTGTGTTTATGTGTATGATTTGAGGTTGTAATGGTGCTATGTGAGACTGGGTCTATAGTGTGTGTGGTAACCTTCTCCTCCTGACTGGTCTTGCCAGTCCTGTGTTGAGAGAGCTCAGCCTCCAGTTTGGCCGTATAGTTGCATCTCTCGCATGTATTTGTGTTTTGTGGGAGGAGGAGAGGGTTGTCTGTGTACATGAGGCAATTGTAACATTGCCTCAGTATTCCCAGGTTCACCAGCTGAGCAGGAGAGGACACTAGCAACTGATCCCTCGACATGCTAGAAGGATAGACAAAAACTTTAAAAAGATTCAGGGGACGTGGGTGACCGAGAAATGGGGGTTACCTTTTGGGGTACTATCTATGACAAGAGTGCCGTATCAAGGTAATAAGTACTGTAGGAGCAAGTGCTAGGTTTAACAGATAGAGAATAGTCTACTTGGAGTCAAGTGGAGATGATCTTTTTAGTTATAGGATAAGCTGATTAGATCAGTAGTATAGTTCGAGGAAGGTAGTTTTAAGAGAAAATTTGAAGAGTGGACTTTAGGTAGCCCGAATAGTTTAAACCTGCCTAACCGGCGCTGCCCTAGTGTGCAACAGTGGCAGCTCCGCGCTAAGGAGCGTTTTATACCAGGGGGCTGGAAAAAGCTAGAAACTGGCCCAAAACGACCAATAAACTACTAGTTACTGGCTGAAACCTCACAAAACTGGACAAAAGGCAGCTCAATGCTTCCCACTCCCACTGGTAAGCAAGGTAACTTCCTCTCCCCAAATAAGGCAAGGAAACAGTACACAGGAACTACAACCAAAGCCCAGGAATCAGCAACTCTGAAACTGGACTAAACTAGTAAAGCAGGAAAAACAAGAGATATTTTTTTCTTTTTTTCTTTTTTTTTCACAGAACAGGCAGAAACAGGTACAGCAAACACTTATAAATGCTATGAATCAGCTACTACAGCTTACACAGAAGAATTTGCTACAAATACAGTCAAATAGTAACAAACAAGGATTCCAAGTGCAATATTAAGTTAAATGCAGTAAAAACAGCTTCAATGTAACAGAAAGGCAGGCGAAATATCTATATAGTAATATCTTTTCTGAACAAATGCATTCAATGAAACCGAATCCTTGCATTACTATGCAACCATACCATTAGAAACAAAATATATATATATATATATATATATATATACATATATTATATATATATATATATATATATATATATATATATATATATATATATATATACATATATATATATATATATATGTGTGTACATATAAGTTGGGAGGTAGAGTTTCCTTTCATATGGGGGCATGGGTGCTTCTTCTCAGTAAAAAGGAAAACAAAATATCTATTTTATTTTCTTTGAATAAAGTTTTCAGCAAAAATATTTAGAGGTTTGGGACTTACAGAAATTACCTTTGGAGAGTCAACATAAATATATTTTGTCTACCCCACATCTCTTAATTGGTTAATTAGAGTATTAGAAAAGTAATGAATGACTAAGAATGAATGAATAAATCATATAGTCACTTAATAGGGAAAGAGATATAATATTACTGTGGTACGAGAAAAGGCCTTTGTGTGGGATTCATAAAAATCTTATACCTAGTCTTGTTTTCAAGTTATGATATCTACAAGACCCAGGACATAAAACCTTAATTCAAGCTAAAAAAGCCTTCATTTTTTAATGTATATATATATATCTATCTATCTATATATATATATATATATATATATATATATATATATATACATATATATATATATATATATATATATATATATATATACATGTGTGCATGCATGTATAAATTTACACATTTGTTTACTTAATCATTTACATGTTTGTTTAGTTGTTTAACTTAGAAAGTGAACTGGTCCAAAGACCCATTTCACCTATAATCTAGGAAGAGAAGTACAAGAAGCTGAAATTTAGTGTATATATATATATATATATATATATATATATATATATATATATATATATTTATAAAATGCGTACTTAAGATATTAAATCTGTGTGATGATTTCGAAAATGTATACTCTGTCAACCAAGTAAATAAAAGAAATAATCCCAGGCTGTGCAGAATATGAATAGTACGAATTATGGCAATGTTACTGATTGACTCTAGTATTCAGAGAAGTGAAAACACAAAACTGCATTCAGTACTGTGTCTCCTCCACTGCCAAGACAACTTATTAAAAGGGGAGGATAGCCATTCCAGGGATGGCAGTGTGACCCTGCCTGCAATAATGGGACCTTCAAATCTCCATGTTCATCCTTAAAGTCAACGTATCCAGGAATCGTAATGTAAACCCCGTGTGTCAATAATGGCCTCCTCTCAATCTTCATGTTCAACCTGAAATTCATTGTAACCCAGAATATACCCAGTTCTAGCCAGCAGCAAGTCCTGAGCAGTATGCTCACAACTAGAAGAGGTGATGTAATTTTAATAATTTTGTTACTAATTATCAAAATAAAAACATGTGCAGTAAGCTCTGAGGTTAATAACTCAGATAGGCATTGATACAGGTAGCAGACTTATGAAGAATATCAACTACCAGTAACCCTTGATTGTCAAGCAAATTAAATTTAGATTGACATAACATAGAACAAAGTCAATTATGTGTAATGATAGTTTGTCAGGAAGTGAGATTTCAAGATTTCATTTCATATGAAACCCCTGGCTCTGCCAAAGCAAATATTGTTCCCTGGATTAGCTATCTTGGTAGCAGGTCATTGTCTCCTCCAATACTGTCATGTGCCAGGTTCTGTGTTAGTTAAAATGAGGAGATCTCCAACATCTTTAATCATACTGTGGCCCCCTGATTCCATTTATTCTGCTAGTGGTTTCCTGAGCTTTCTTATCCATCTCTGGCCTCTTTATTGTGTTACTTGAAGTTTTATATTTAATTTTTTTGTGCTGACACCACCAGATTCCACTAATAATATTTGGACTCCTGACTTCTCTATTCTGACTATAGGCCCCATAATTCACTTGATTCTGCTGGGACTCCATGAATCTAGAGTTGTCTCCTTGATTCAGTTAATCACTCTAAGAGACTAATGACTTTATTATCTCTGCTATGGGTTTCCTGACTTCTCTGATCCCTGAGGAGCTCATTATTGGACTAATTCTTCTTGGAATGTTCCACACAACTTACTCCTAATGGTTATTCTGTGGCTCTGTCACTTTGCTATTGTTACAAAGGTTTCTTAATCTATTAATTATGTCAGACCCCTGATTTCTTTGATCCTGTTGTGTATATGCTGATTCCCCTAGTTTTGGTAGGCCTTCTTGTTCTGCTGATTCTTCTGAGCACACCAGTGTTCTGATCCTGGTTCTATCCCAGAACTACCCACACAGATCGTATGTTACTACTTCATGTCTCTAGCTGACCCGTTCCCATTTTTTCAAGACAGTGTGTCTATTGTCCATTGTCTCGTCATTCCGGCTACAACTGAAGCTTTTGGCCTAGCACCATTCACAGTAGATTGCGGTCTGTGGTGATCGTTATAAGAGTTTAAATCCCCTTATTTTGCATGCACCCATCACAGTAGTGATCAGAATAATTCCCTCAAATGGTGCAGGTGATCAGCCTCTACATCCACATATTGGACATCATGGGGGCTTTCTGGTTAAACTTTCTGTCTCATAATGCCAGGGTTCAATTCTGACCTTGTCTGAATGTTCTCCTCATGTTTCTGTGGGCTTTCTTCATGTATTCTGGTTTCATCCTACTGTCCAAAATATGATAGTTGTTAACTATCTTAAACTATCCATAGGGCTGTTTAATTTACCCTTGTCCTTACCCTTGTTGCTAGGGTTTGGGGCTGAGCAGGGTCAGAAAATGAAAATGATGCTTGTTAGATTAACTAACGAAAAAAAAAATAAAATAAAATAAAAATAAATAAATAAATAAATTCTCCCAGCATAACCATCAGTTCAAAAGACAGTGCAGGCCTGCTTCCCCCTCTTCCACATGCTGCCTGGGAATCCCTAACGCAACTACAAAGGCCACAATATCAATGCACAGTGTAACGGAAACTAAAATGTGAGTGTGAGTCCAGAACAATGAAGTCTGAAACATATCTGTTAAAGAAATTAAATATTCTTGCAGGGAAAAACTTCATCTTCCAGCACTCTCTGATGGGGGTGGTTATTCCCCCACACCGTGCTGATAACAGGCTTTATACATCTAAACAGCAAGGACACAATCACAGTCTGCAAATGATGAACTCACAGCAGCAAGGTCCAAAGTAAATCAAATACATAAATAATAAATAGGCAGCTTTGCAAGGGCATAATCCCCATGTTTGATTCTTTGTGCATTTCACCCCTTTAGTTCAATATAATACATCCATTGCTGCATAACCCCAGAAACGATCAGTTATTCTAACAGTGATAAGCTGTTTCTCTTACAAATTACAGAATATCTGAACTGTGCAAAATATGCTCATTTAGTTGCCACTGAGTTTATCTTACTGGCCAGAGTTGTCACTGGCTGACAGTCTTATAGTCTGTGTGGCTATTACTATCATCCTCATGATTTTAAAGAGAGCATTCTTCTTCTTTTTGGTGCTTTCATACTGATTAATAATGCCAATAACATTTTCCCATTCTCATGTGTTCATGGCATGCCTTTATACGCCTAGGAATTGAACATTTTCTCATATGCATGCAACGGATCAGTAACCGTGTTTGTTTATAGAGTGTCATAGCCCATTTTATCCCAAGAGTGTAGATTTTGCTGGTTTTCCCCCAATCATGTGAATACCTCTCCTCCGAATTATAATCTCACCGGCACTTCATATTACACACCGTGTCTCTGAATCATGGCTTCTGTCCATAGCAGGCAATCTGATAAACCATTAAATGGTTAAGGTATTTTTTTTTCCTTTTAGATTAGAATATATTTTAAGTCTCATATCACATGCTTGTGATAAAAATGCATAATAACATCATTAATATTAAAACATTCCATTGTTAACCAAGTAAGCCCACCAACAACTGCAAGCATCTGTTGTTTTCAGGGATGAACCACTAAATTTTAAGTTCTAAGGTCACACAGGAGGCAAATGTAGGCTGGGGGAATCAAACCTCACAATGTTCTATGTCCTAAATATAATACCACATTGTCTTAAACTATGGTGCCATTAGAATACACAAAAGAAGCAACTGCTGTTTGTTTTGGTATCATCTTACAAAGGTAAGGCATTAATCCTACATCCAAGTACAAAGATTCTGAATAATGTTGAGTCTAGCCAATAAGAATTTAAAGATTTGCTCTTCTGGGATATAACAAAAAGAAAAGAAAGGGAAAGAAGAAAGAAAGAAAGAAAGAAAGAAAGAAAGAAAGAAAGAAAGAAAGAAAGAAAGAAAGAAAAATGATAGAGTGTAATTTAAGTAAAGGGTCTTTTGCTTTATTTGCAAAAAGAACACCTGATACAAGAGCAATAAATTGTTTATTCAGAGGTTACAATGTAACATTTCTTGCCAATATACCTGCAAAAAATGTTTACAATGCATGTAGTTTACTTCTAGTTTTGAAGCTTTTATGAATTTCAACAATTCATGCATCAAATGTTCTTTAGTATCACAGAATTTTTTCTTGTACCAGTTATCTTCAAACTGGTGTCCTAAGTATAAGAAACATCAGTTTCCATGATTTTTTTTTTAAATTCAGCATCAACACCCCCATTTTTCCCATTTGCTACATGGTGTCAGGGTGATGTGTTGTGTCACCATCTTTTTCAATTCAGTGCCACTTTTCTAACTCCTTTGACAGTCATGCTGACTGTCAAAGGCCTTCTCTTACACAATCCATTCATCTCTTTGCTGGATGTCCTCATGTACTCTTCCCTTCTTTCAGTCTGTCCCAATCTTCTTCACAAGTTTGCCTCCTGATTTCCCGCGTATGTGCATGAATCACTGTAATCTGTTCTCTTTGACATTCGCTGCAATTGGAGCTACTTCAGCTTCTGCTCTGATGTCCTCATTTCATCATATATCCCACACTGTGGCATCCTAATAACCATCTAAGATATTTCATCTCCATCACTTCTAGCTTCCTCAACTGCTCTGCCTTCACTGCCCAGGTTTCTGTATCATACAGTTCTACTGGTCAAACCACTGTTTTATACACCTTATTTTTCGTTTATTTGGCATTCTTCTGTCACACACTACCCCTGACACTCTGCGCCAGATGGCTGTAGCGGGTCTACATTAGACCATCGACTTTTTAAAATGTCAAATGTTCTAATATCGACCCCTATTCAGCAAACGCTGAGAACATCGAACATGCAGAACAGCAATTTTTTTCCAAGGGGAAAAAATTTGCTGTTCTGACACACATACACACAACACAAACACACCAAACAAACAGCAATCCGCATACATACACCTAAAATCCTACATATAACCCTACACTAAACTGTACACACACCACTAGCTATCCACTTACCTTAACCCAAACCCTAACCCTAAGATCCATCACTATCGCACACTCACCACACCCGCGCCCTAACCCTAACTCACCTACCCCGCACCCTAACCATCACATCCACACAATCGCACACTTACCTGATCCCGACCCATAACTTTCCACCACAGTGCTGAACATAGCAAAGCCACAGGAACGGCCAACCAAATTCCTTCCCTAGGAAGAAATTTGGTGTTCCGCAGCAGCGCTATTTTCAGTGTTCGCTGAATAGGGGGTCGATATTAGAACATTTGAAGTTGTGAAACTTTGATGTTCTAATATAGACCTGGATGTAGCCCCTCTGATTCTATTTCTGACCTCTTTATTTAGATTTCCCTCCTTCGCAACCACGTCTCATAAACACTTGAATCTGCTAACCTGTTTCACTGTTTTCCCTTTTATCTCACATCTCAGCTTCTTCAAATTTCTCTCATTTCTCTTAACTCATACAGTTAAGACGCTACAACCGTCTTAACTGTATTCTGTTTCATCCCATGTGCCTGCAGTTTTGCATTCCATTCCTCTGTCATTTGTTGAAGCTCTTATTCAGAGTCTGCTTGTAATGCCACATCACCTGCATGCATCAAAATTGTTGATCACTCACATTTGACCAGTTTGCTAATGTAGTCCATCATGAGTATGACCAGCAGTTGGCTCAGAGCTGAACTCTGATGCACACCCACTGCCACTGGGAACCCCTTTGTGAGACCGAACACTGTTCATACTTGAGTCATTGGGTGCTGGCACATAACCTGCACTAATTCTACCAATGTTTACTAATGATACTTCTCTTTGTCCTTTTGTTACTACATTCTGTGAAGACAGCTATATGGTAACTGATAATTTAAACAAAAATTGGAGTATTATAAAAGGGGACTTAGATATGCTGGATATCTTTGGACCAACCCCACAAGGTAGTCTATCGAAAGGGTAGTAATATAAAAAATATTTTGGAAAGGAAATGTATTGATATCAGGGCACTGACCTGTCAGATGGTACCATGTGGTATGTGCCATCAATGCCAATATATATTTTATTGGGTCCAGCATTAAGGTAGTGGACAAGACCATAAAAATAAAGGCCAAATATAGCTATTATTCTCGGGCAGTGGTTTATATTTCCCTATGCACACAATGCAATGGATACTATGCGGGCAAAACACAATGTAAATTGTCACAAAGTATTTATGAGCATTTTATGAAATAGCATAACATAAGGAAACCAATGCCTTATATTGACACTTAAAGGTGTTTCCCCAACCCACTTTTGAATTTGAAGTATTACAGCAGATACAAAGTGAAGCTCATGGAGGACCATGGAAGCTACATTTAGAAGAGAAAGAGGTATGGTGGCAGATTTACCTGAATGCTAATAGTCTACCAGGATTAAATGACATAGTGTCCGTTTCTAGTTTGCTTAAATTAAAAGTGTATGATATATAGAATTACATTCTTTAACACTAGAAACGTGGTATAATGTATAAATTCAAATGGTAGATGGATGTAATGCAACATTAATAGTGCTGTGAATGTCTCTTTAAGGAACATTTATTTTTTTAAACATGTAGGTTCCTGAATTTTTAAATGAATCATGTGGGGGTGTTTACTTGATGTCAATGGCTGCTGGTTGTTATGACACTGGTATAAATGGATGGGCATGTTTGTAAAATGGTGTCTGAATTAGTTTGGTGATTTTAAACCTGACAAAAGTGCTTACCAATAAACAGTATTTTACTGGATTTTTGCACCTGTGGTTCTCATCCTTTGCTGCTAATTTTTGCTTTTTCTCCACACTGTTATGAGTACCCTCTGGAGTAATTTCTCCTGTAACTCACCCGACATCTTGATCATGTTTGCTGTTATTTCTTCTCGGCCTGCTCCTTTTCCTCACTTTATTTTTCTTAATGCTGTTTTTACTTCCTCTATGGTGGGCTGTTCTTCTTTCATTGTAGGGTCTATCTGGGGCAATACAGATTCTGTGGAGTTTTCTTCATTCAGAAGCTGCTGGAATATGCCATCCATCTTCCTCTAATGTCCTGTGGACTGGCGAGAAGGTTGTTGTTGTCATTTTTTATGAAGGATGTCTGATAACTATCTTATCTATCTTTCTATCTTTACCTTGAAACCTGATATAGTTTCTTTGTGCCATCTCTGAGTCACTTTCTAGAAGCTTGTAGAGTGCCTCTGATGCCTTGCTCTTTGCTATTGCAGCTGCTCTCTTAGCCTCTTTGTTGTTACCGGTATTACGTCTTAGCCTGCTCTATCTTTACTATCTCCATCTTTTTCCTAAATTCTTTCTTTTGAAAACTTTCTGATCTTCTGCATTCAACCACTAGCTTTCCTTATGTACCTTATTTCCATATGTGGCTCGACCGCATATTTTTTCTGTAGCCCTCACACATGCTGTTTGGAGGTGCTGTCATTCTTCTTCAACTTCACCTGCTTCTGCTTCCCTAAAGTGCTACAGCCCTGAGTATTTCCTCAAACTCTTGTGCGTTCTCTCTCTAGTTAACTTTCAGGTTTTCAGCCTAGCCTCTTTTGACCTTTGAGCCTTTTCTGACCACTGCTTGCAGCTGATTGTGGCAACTGCTGATGTATGCTGTGGGCCAATTGCTTCACTGGGGATGACTCTACAAGCACTGATTCTACCCCAATGCCCTTTCCTTACTAGAAGGATGTTAACACAAGTTACATATTGGCCACTCTTGTATATGATCTCATGACTGTCTCTTTTGCTGAACTATGTCTTGACCACCATCAAGCCATTTTCCAGATAGAAGTTTAGCCTCTCCTTTTTTATTCCTCTTGCTCCACCCATATGGACCAAGACAGTCCTCACATTCTCTTCTATCTGGTCCAGTATGTACACTCGAGTCCCCCCATTATCAACACCAACTCATGTTGTCCTGTCTTATCTAGGCATGTCCTACAACTACTGCCCAAATGTACTAATTTCGTTGCTGTCACAACTCATCTCTGGGGCACAAGATGAAATTATAAATAGTGCTCAATCTTGGCACTGGAGTCGGACTGCCATGAGTCTGCCACTAGTTCTGATGACATCCCTCACTGTCTTATAGAGACTCTCCCTCACCACAACTCTCACAACTTTTCTAATCTGTTCTGCCCCTGTGTAGTACACACTGGATTCCAAGCCAAGTGACTTTGTTGTACTGGCCTTCCATCATCTCCTGGATAAAGTGGATGTCCAGCCTCCTCTTTATCATTATGTCATCCAGTTCCAAGCTGCTTCCTTTCAGTGAATCTGCACTGAGTATAGCAATCCTAAGTTCATATTTGGTAGGTCGATTGGTTTTATGTCCAGCTTTTACTCAACAGAGCTATCCCAGGTAACCCAATCTGCCCGACTGAACACTGTCTGACCAGTAGCTTATTGACCCAAGGCTAATGGGTTTTATGGCAGGCACACACTGGCCATAGTTCACCTATCTAAAGGATACTGCACACCACAGCTGAGATCCAAAGTGGTTGGTCTATACAATGCTTCTCCCCCAGTAGGTACCATATGTCTGCTGCCCACAACTCCATTCTTGGGTAAGTTTGAGGTAGAAGCACCCATCATGTTTTGAGGAGGTAAGTGGAACCACACAGAGACACAGGGAAACCATGCATACTCCACACGGACATTGGCTGCAGGTCAGGATTGAACCTTTTGAATAGGAGGCAAAGACTGTAACCATTATGCTGACTGTGTCTTTTTCTAAATAACAACATGTATTATTATTATTATTATTATTATTATTATTATTATTATCAAAAATGTACAAAATGGGCATTCACTTCAAACAAAGATATCTGTAACTCAAGAATGCAAGTATTCTGATGTTATACTGCATTTTTCTTGTTTTCTGTCCATCTCCCACTAGAACTCTGATACAATGGAGAGGTGGAGGTGTTGCCATATGTCCAACTCTCACAAAGAGTTTAGCACATCTAGTTACCATATGAATTCTCCAGTTATGCTGTTACCTATATAGCCCCCACTGCATTCTGCCTGCTGATGATCTCCATCAGAGCTCACACTCCTATTTAAGAATACCTATCTTCTTTTCAGAGGTGTGAAGCTTTGTCTTGTCCAGGTTCCTTCTCATCTCTAAGCTAGAATCACCACATCTTTTTCCACAGTTTTCCTCTGATTTGTCCTTCCCAACATTTCCCTCATATAAACCTAAATTCTTACATAGTAAATTACCTGTTTCTGAATTCCCCAACCCTCTCCTTACTTTCCACAGGTAAACCGTTACTTCCTCTTTCCTATACCTTAATGCTCTCATCACCTTTCATCGTTCAGTAATGAGCTTCTGCACCCAGCCCACTCTCCCCTCCATGACTATTGAGTATCTTCTGATTCTTATCCATACAAGCAAAATGCCCACACATCTTCCACATCAGACATGTAAAGCTTCTCCCACACCTTTATAATATTCTCACATACCCTCTGACTTCCTTACACCACCAGCACCACATATGCCACCTCCTTGACACACAATCACCAACACTTCTTATCTCAGCAGATCTTTTCCTCAGTTCTCTGTGTGCCATATACCACCTGTGGAGTAACTGGAACTGCAACTCATACTCCAATCCAGTCACACCCAACCAGTACGTGAACACTCAGATCTTCTTCAAAATGTTCACCCCCCAACATGTCTCACCTTCCTTAAACTATCTGATCCACAGCAATTGCACTGCAAGCTTCCTTCTCTTTCCTTTGCTATCTCGTATTTACCTGCAGATTACCTCAACATGACCTTCCTGAACTTTCAACCAGCTTGACTTAACCACAGCCTCTCGTCCAGCAATGCCTCTGTCAATTAGTTTCCCAGCTGTTTGAGCCAAGCCATTGTAAATTAAACAATCTTCATCTGCTAGAACAAAGCAATGCATAATTTCCTGAAATGGGACTGGACTCTCTAATCCCAATTCCCTGAAATCTTCTAATCTTCTTACACTCTTCATCTCCCACTTCCTCAGACATCATATCTACCATTTTACTGTTTCTACTATCTAGAGCTTTCTCAAACTAGAAATAAAGCATTGCTCCACAATTATGACATAAGTTTATGAGTGGTTACTGGACAGGCAGTCAAGGAGACCATTAAGGAGCCTAGCCCAAA